>NW_028259162.1:12727272-13030303 GCF_977971745.1 Zootermopsis nevadensis
TATGAAATGATAATGTGTATTAAAACAATTTGTAAATGTGTTGTGGCAAGCGTAATATACCATTGTCTTCTTGCTGACAGTTTTGTATTCCACCACCAAACACTTGGTGCACAACTAATTTGTGCTTCTATCTTCTTCTTCTTATTCTATGGCTCTCTGGTCCGTATTCGGTCCACGACCTCCTCAATTCTCCTCTTCCATTCGGTCCTAGTTAGGTCCGTCTGTCCGAGGCTTTGATCGAGGCTTTGAAACATCTTCCTTTTTACTGTGCAAGGTTGTTAGCCTTGCGACCAACCCGCAACCTGGAGGACCAGGGTACCTGTCTTAGTCTGACCTCTCCCCCTTGACCAATCTGGCCAGGGAGGCCCTACCAGTAGCTCTTGGGGTCACTGAGGTACTTGTATTTGTTTTTAGCTGAATGGAACAAATTCCGTCAGTGTTTGTCAGAACTGTGTTCTGTCTTTCTTGTATTTGTGTGTCGTGCGTGGTCAACGTATACAGTTGAGCTGAAGAGATTTTGTAACTACATATGTCAAGAGATTCTGTTTGCCGTTGCCTTCACATAAATATATCTGCTTGTCAACATTTGTTGCCATTGTTATGTTGTCAGGGGCCTGGTCTGGAAAGTCATCATTAAAAAAAAATCATTTGTTTTTGTAGCTACTTGTGCCAGTGATCGAAGTATCATCCTTTATGACACTCGAGACACAGGACCTGTCAGGAAAGTAATCATGAGGCTACGATGTAACAGATTGTGCTGGAATCCTATGGAAGCATTCATATTCACATGTGCTAATGAGGATTATAAGTAAGTGTTGTATGTTAACCTGTGGTATCAAGAAAGTATAAAGGCAAGATGTAAGATTGAAGTGGTCAGAATACTGGAACGATTTGATGTGTAATAATAACCTGCTTATGGGCACAGTAAAAGACCAAAGAGATAATCCACAGGTCTGACCCGTTGTCTTTTTAATTTAGTCATTGTCTTTTACCTATTTAAATATTGTTGTCACAGTGGGACAGAAAGGGTTAACAAATTTTTTGGATGTATAAAATATAGGCTTACTAAACTTCTACATCATGTCTTTTACCTCTTGAAAGTTCACTGATATTGTGTGCTCAGGTTTCTAATTTAAAACTTTCTGACATTTTGAAAGTTCACATTGGTATAATATGTTGTCCTTGTTTATGAGTTTCCTGATTTGCTTTTCTGCTTTCAGTTTATACACTTTTGACACAAGGAAGCTGAAGCAACCACTGAAAGTACACATGGACCATGTTTCAGCAGTGACAACTGTAGATTATTCTCCGACTGGACAGGAATTTGTGAGTGGTGGCTACGACAAGTCTGTGAGGATATTTGAACATGGAAAGGTGAATTCTCAGAGCTTAATGTTGTCGTATTACTCGACAGTTTATATGATTGATGTTATGAATGTAAAGAAACCCGTTATGGTCAAGAAGTTGGAGTGAAAGAGTTTAGAAAGACCGCATTAAAGTGATTGAAATTAGTGACAAAAATGCGTCGTTTATCAAACAATTTAGGCAAAGTTGTGAGCTGGATATAAGAACAAAATTAGCCATTCAATAAATAGTCAATTAAGGCTGTAGTTTTGAAACACATGAGAACAGGGCGTAAGGAACCTGCGTACATTGGTGTATATATACAACATTGTCTGATGTGATTTGGGTCAAATTGCGTGAGTGTAAAATGTGTATTTGTAAGTAAGTACCTGTGTTAGATATGAGCCGGGATAGCTCAGTCAGTATAGTGACTAGCTACGGGCTGGACGACCGGGGTTCGATCCCCGACGGGCAGAGGATTTTTCCTCTAGCCTCTGCATCCAGACTGGCTCTGGGGCCCCCCACCCAGCCTCCTCTAAAATGGGTACCGGGGTCCTTTCCCGGGGTAAAGCCAGTCGGGGCGTGATGTTGACGACTCACCCCCATCTAGTGCCGAGGTCAAGAAAGAGAGGAGCTATTCCTCCACTCACCCCAAGTGCCTATGGCACGTAGCGGGACAAATTTTACTTTACTTTTACCTGTGTTAAATGGAAAACTGAGTCAGAAAAGTCTAGGTTCTTCGAGATTCTGTTATAAACATTCTTTTATATACATGTGTTTTGAATAATTTTTAAATATTATTTCAGAACCATTCTCGTGACGTTTATCACACAAAACGAATGCAGAGGCTTACATGTGTTTTGTGGTCAATGGATGACAAATACATCCTTTGTGGTTCGGATGAAATGAATATTAGAATGTGGAAGGCAAGATCAGCAGAAAAACTTGGCGTGGTAAGTTGGTATGCTTATGTTATTTGTAGTCTTAAACATGGTTTGCTGTATAACATGATAGATTACTTGTTATGAAATGATAGCATCTCGCTGAACCTTGTCCTGAGCCAGCTGTCGTCAATATACATCGCTAGGTCATGTCAATTTCTCCATAATTTTCTAACATGCTATAAATTATCTCACCCAAGGTACGTCATTGTAAAATAGCGTTGATTTATGGTCATATATTTTGACATGGTAATTTTGGTGTAGTTCTTAGCTTACTCTTTTATTTTTTAACTTACTGTGACTTAGCTCAAAATTCATCACACTACACCTGCAGAATTACCATTTTGACAGGTTTTTGTACGCATATCTTTGAACTGAATTGTATTTGAATAAGAATTCTTTGCACATGTTACCAAATTGTTCTTTTTTGACACTGTTGTATAACTGGTGACAGAAATTGCAAGAACAAATAAAGAATATTGTGTCACACTGAAAATTTCTGTGTATGAGATTTAACAGAGAATTTAAATTGAAATAATGTTGAAAACTTCTTCTTGTAGCGTTATAACCCTATGTGGGTCTTAGCTTGTTCGACGAGTTTTTTCCATTCTGTCCTATCATTCACAATTCTTCTCCATCCCCTCACTCCCATCGTCCTCACATCCTCCTCCACGTCATCTATCCATCGTTTCCGTGGTCTCCCTGTCATCCTTCTTCCCATCGGTCTCCATTACATCACTCTTCTAGTTGCCCTGTTTCCTTCCATTCTTGCAATGTGGCCGAGCCAGGCTAACCTTTTGATTTTGATTAGCCTCACGATATCTGCTCCCTGTATGATACAATCTAGTTCGTGATTCATCCTAATTCTCCAGGAGCTATCACTATTGTGTATTGGACCACAGATTTTCCGTAATGTTTTACGTTCAAATGTTGAAAACTACATATCCTAATAAAATTGTTATATTGTTCTGTCTCTTATTTAACACAGACAACATTTTAACCCATCTCTTCATCCTGGCCCATTGTAGGTTCACAGAATGCTTTTTTGGTGAATCCTGCAGCTAGTTAATGGCCAAAGAAATGCGGTATTTCACTGATGTGATATAATTTGTCTCTTTGGCATACCTGATTACAATTAATTTAAAATTAACATCAAATATGCTATTTGTGTGAATGAAAGATCTGTACATTAAGAAGTTTCATGTGTCCAAGAATCTGACTGCTTGCTTCTGTTTAGTATAGAGGTTAAGAATTTGTGATGCTTCATCTCTGTGTCCCCGTGCAACTCTGTGACTTGGTTCCCAGGCAGAGGACAGCTGTAGTGTTTTTGTTAGTCAGTAAATACAGCTATACTCTGTTTTTGGTATTCTGATATGCTTCTTAATTAGAAACCTTTTGTATCAAACCATACAGCATTTTGGAGTTTTACACCTCTTATATCTGAAACACATTACTTCATTTTAGCTGAGACCGCGCGAAAGGTCCGCTCTGAACTACAGTGAAGCTTTGAAGGAAAAGTTTGTTAGTCACCCTCAGATCAGACGCATCGCTCGTCATCGGCAGATTCCGAAACACATCTATCATGCGCAGAAAGAACTCCGCACCATAAAGTTAAAACAGAAGAGAAAGTAAGTACAGTTGATAAATTTATTGTCTGCGAGTTTTATTGTTGAGTATGCGATATGTTTGATCCTTACATTGAAGTCATGGGATGAAATCTGCATGAGCTGTGCAGCTGATACAGCTATTTAAGATGACTGAGCCTTGAGTTCTAATATTAAATTGCAGTTTATTTGATCACCATTTCTCTTAAAGTCATAAAAATTGTGTTATTTTTAGAGTAACTTATCAAACAAATTTCAAAATTAAAGGAATAGACTGAAATTTTGATTTTACAATCTGGGCTGCATCTTTGTATGTGATTTATTGATTATAGCAATTATACATTGCTGATGTGGATTTCTGTAGAAGAATCTATGTTTAACGTTTAACATGCGGCTTTTATATGAAAATGACCCAGTTATAAGTTATAATTTTACTGTTAAAGGAAAGACTGATAAGATATACTATATAATGAATGAAAAAATAAAGAATACCAGTGTAGACTAACATGATAAAACTATAACTTTAATCAGCAAGGTTAAGCTGGGTGATATGTGTTCACAGTTTTCTGTGTTTTATTCCTTGAATGTGTATATTGACAGGCTGCCCAGAATATGTGCCTATGATGTTCCCAGACTTTCTGTGGTATTATTGTATCATCTAATTCAGGGAATTCCTTTCTTTATTCTCTGTACAGTAGGGCCCCGCTTTTCGGCGCTCCGCTTTACGGCGATTCGCTAATACGGCGCTCAACAGCTGAGTCAGAGAAGTGCATCCGGCGCCATTTTCTCGTCGCTGATTCAGTCTATTTACAGCTTTTGTGCGCTCTGCGTCTCTCTGTATTTCTGGCAATTTTTCAGTTATTACAAACTGTATATTTATGTAATATTTTTGTGTTACTACATTGTAATTACAAAGGCGTCTAAGGGTAGTAGCGATAAAAAGAGGAGCCGTAAGCCTCTTACTTTAAATGCCAAGTTAGATATAATTGAACTTCGTGAACAAGGCATGTCTATGGCCGAGATAGGACGTAAGCTAAGTCTAGCTCGCCAAACTGTTAGTGCCGTCGTGAACGCTAAGGAGAAAGTGTTAAATGAAATTAAAAGTGCCACACGAATGAGCTCTAAAGTCATAAGAAAAAGAGATAGCCTTATTGCTGACATGGAAAAACTTTTAGTTGTGTGGATTGAAGATCAAACGAGCCACAATGTGTGTACTACTGATATTCATTTTACTTTCATATCGTTTTCTTAGGCCTAGCGCTATTGTGCACTTACTATATGATAGTGTAAACATCTAATTAGGCTTTGATATGCATTTGCAAGTGAAAAAAGGCAAAGATCCGCTTTACGGTGGGGGTCTGGTCCCTAACCTGCCATACAAGCGGTGCCCTACTGTACTATTATTGGAACAAGCAGAAAATGTGAAAATTCCTAGAAATCAGCTTCAGGAGATAGCAACTCTGTAGTATGCATGTTTTTTCCACCTAACATTTTGTCTGCATATCATATTACCCCCATGCTACATGCCCTGCCTATCATATCCTTGATTTGATAACCTAATAATATTTTCTGAAGCATACAAATTTCTTTGCGATGGAGTTTACTCCAGCCTTCCATCACTTGATGCCTGTTAGGTCCAAATGTTCTCCTAAGTTTTCTCAGACAAGCACGTTAATTAGCGAAGGAGAATTCGGAAGTTGTACGATGAATATAGAAAGAAGTAAAGATTAAATTAGTGAATTGGTTTTGTTATTTGTTTGCATTTACTATGGAACTGGAAAACCAGTAATGTATTTAAAAATTAAGAAATTTTGAAATTAAAGGAATGTCAGCTCATCCTTCAAGATGGCTTCCAGAAATGGTCATCTTGTATTTGCAGATTGTACTGTAGTTGGGCCATTACTGTATTGGAGTGCTGTCTTTAATGTTTTATGTTCTGTAATATTTCAGATATTCTGCTTTTCACTAAGTTTTAACATTGACTTTGATAACGACCCTACACTCATTATTCCATAGTCCCATGTTATTGCAGATAAGATTCTGTCCTCATGGATTTGAACTTTAACCTAAGAAATGACTGAGACCATGTAACACTATAATACTAAATGAAGGAAAGAAACATTAAATAGGATTCTTCTTTAACAACTGCCATTTATCCAGTTGTATATGCAATGTAAACTTTGCATGATTGCAATTAATTGACCCAATGTGAAGAGGAACTACAGTGATCTCCTTTGTAATAAAATGTTGATCTTTTCTGTTCTGCAGGGAAGCTAACAGGAGAGCACATTCAAAACCAGGAACTGTACCATTTGTGTCTGAAAAGAAGCAGCATGTTGTGGAAGAGCAAGAATGACATTGATTCTATTGCTATTGCATTCTGTACATTACTTAACAGCATACTGAACTGGAATAAATTGTTTCATGGAATGTAGAATTGAATTGAATCGAGACTTCATTTACCTTTCCATGTACCGGGGATAGTCTGCCAGAGTAACAAAAGTATGATGTTTCACTTTTATAAAAAAATGCTACATTATGGAAAAATAATATTGCTTGTAAAAGGAATTAGTACAGTTTTTTTACAATGTTAAAGTGTACTGTCATATTTATCGCAATCCAAGATTATATCAGTTCTTGTTACTGGTAATGCCAGAAGCAGTTTTTTATTGATGTTATAATGTTGTGTGTATCTGTGGAAATGCAACTGCTAATGGGCCCATTGTGGATCCCCCAGATGATACATGAGTGAATATGGAGCATCAGTGGAATGATACTGAGAGAGGACAACTGAATGACTCAGAGAAAAGCTTGTCCTAGTGCCACTTTGTCTGCCACAATTCCTGCCTGTACTGTCCCAGGAGTGAACCTGGGCTTCCATAGTGAGAAGCTAGTGACTAACTACTTGAGCTATTCCACAGCCAAGGTCAGAAACTTAAAAAATAATGTAATAAATATAAAATGGGAGAATAGATATTCACTTCGTGTATGGTTACTGTGATGGTAAAGCAAGAGCAGCAGTCCAGGAATATCAACGGCGGTTTCCTGACCGTAGAGTCCCGGATAAGCGAGACTCCAGCAATGTGCACCAGTGTATCAGAGAAACTGTTAACAGTCCCTGAAGCAAAGTTTGAAAGACCACTATGATGCAATGCCGACGTGGAAGATGACATACTGAAAATGGTACAGTGCAGTCCAAGTACTAGTGTCCAAAGAGTTTCCAATCGCTTGGCCAGCAAGATCACCAGATCTTTTGCCTTTGGACTACTTTCTCTGTGGTCACATGAAATCCCTGGTGTAAGCCGTCAAATCAAATAGTAGGACAGCTGCTGAATCGAAAAATGGACTCCAGTGCTCACATCAAAAATGATCATGACTCTGTGAAGACGGCTCAACTGTGCATCGACAATCAGGGGAGCCATTTCGAGTCACGTAAGTAACGTGTGTAATTGAAGATGCAATTTAGGGTAGTCTAAACTTAATAACATCGACCATACTACACGGCGCAACAACCCAGAAGACAGAAATCTTCATACTCACCGCTGTGAAAACCTCAACTCATATGAGGGTGTATACAAATGATTTAGACTGGAGCTACGATTTCGACCCGGCACTGGCTGCCACAGGGATTGACCATCAACAGTGACCGCTACTGTGCCTCCCTATGTACATTGAAATGCAAAATCCAACAGTGTCGCAAGGGGAAGTGGTTTCGGAATGTGTTGTTGCATGACAATGCCCGCCCACACACCAGCCAACAGGCTCAAGCTGAGCTGCAGTCACTGGGGTTCACCGTGCTCCCACATCCGCCCTATTCCCCCAACCTGGTACCAAGTGACTATGCCCTCTTCCGTGAGATGAAGAATCCCCTGCGTGGTCACCGATTCCCTGATAGTGATGCCTTACATGATGCTGTCAGGGAGTGGGTACGAGACACCCCCAAACAATGGTTTCATGAGGCAATATGGAAATTGCTAGAGAGATGGCAACGGTGCATCGACCTCCACGGAGAATGTGTGGAACGGGCCGAAGTGTAACCTGGGAGCCACCACCATCACGGATCACATAATTCAGGTTAGTCTAAATCATTTGTATACGTCCCACATACATAATTTACTCTAAATCAGAATGGCATGGAAAACTTGAAAGAAGAGTCTTATAGTAATCTTGTTTACATAAAAAATATTTATTGCTTTATAGACAAATTAACTTTTACATTTTTAGCAATTAGACAGGAAACCCTGGGCAGGCATATGTTGTAATAAAGTTTATGTCTATTCAGCATGAATCTGTAAAACTTCTTCTTTCCTCAGAATTAAATACTTTGTTGGAAATATAAACAAATTCCTATTTAATAATTTGTATATAATGTGGTTATTTTTGAAATTAAGATTTACAAATGAAAGTCATTGTTAAAACAACATTAGCCTGAAGTGGCTTACAGTATATCTCAAGACTCCTTTTGTAATTGTGAAGTGTCCTCAGTAAGTGGTAGCTCCTTAAACTGTGGCTGGTTCCAAGGCTGCACCTCCCCAGATCCCAGTAACATAAACACAGTACCACAGAATATGTATATGGTTGCCAAGATCATGAAAATGTAGTACCAGCAATCAACTGGACCCTGCATTGGAATACACAGAAAAAAATTCATTTGGTTGACAGTGTTTATTTGTCTTTTATAGAACAGACTATATATTATATTACCAGGCTGTATTGTTCAAGGGTTTACAATTTTTTGTATAATGTTTGTGAATTTGATAACACTAAAAAATTTATTGCAACTGACTACCATGCACTTTCACTTGCGTAATCAGCCATGCAAGCATGGCATGACAATAATGCCTCAGAGGCTGTCTCCACCTCCAACATCGAGTCCAGCTGAGACCTGATGCGTCAGAGATAGTACTCCAGAGATTGGTTCTGGCAGGGGTCGGGAGGGGAGATTTTTGAAAAAAACTTCAAATTTATAAAAATTTTCGAAATTTCAAAAAATGCTGCAAATTGTCCAAAAAGCGCACAAAAACAAAAATGAAAACATTCAATTATTATTTTTCTTCCTCAAAATTTTAGAAAAATGTTGGTTTTGTGCGCGTTTTAGACAATTTTAAGCATTTTTTGATTTTTCGAAATTTTTGAAAAATTTGAATTTTTTGAAAATTTTTCCCGCACGATTCCCACCAGAACTGTCTGCCACACACGGTCTCTACAGGACTCGATCTGTGCCTCACCGTTCTCTGCACGACTGGGGCTATGCCTCACCTGGTCTCTGCTTGCGTCGGTCTCTACCTCACCCCGTCTCTGCCGGACTCGATCTCTTCCTCACCCACTCCAGCCTGAATCGGTCTCTACCTCACCCGTTCTGTCGGAATCGGTCTCTGCCTCACCCGTTCTTTGCATAGAGGTCATGCATATCGCATACTGCAGAGACCAAGTCAAATAGAGACTTGATGCGTAAGAGACGGTACTCCAGAGAACGGTTCTGGCAGGGGTCAGGAGGGCAATATTTTGAAAAATTCAAATTTATAAAAATTTTCGAAAATTAAAAAATGCAAATTGTCCAAAGAATGCACAAAACTAAAAAATTCAAATTTAGAATTTTTTCAAAATTTTTGAAAATTTTTAGTTTTGTGTGCTTTTTAGACAATTTGCAGCATTTTTGATTTTTCGAAGATTTTGAATAATTTGATTTTTTCAAAATCTTTCTTACACGATCCCCACCAGAACTGTTGTCTGCCACACACGGTCTCTCCAAGACTCGGTCTGTGCCTCTCCGTTCTCTGCAGGCCTCAGTATATGCCTCACAGGGTCTCTGCCTGCCTCGGTCTCTACCTCACCCGATCTATGTTGCCTTACCCGGTTTTTGCATAGAAATCCCGTCAGGGACCTGGTCGTACAGAGTCCAGTTATTCTAGAGACTGAGTGAGGCACGGACCGGGTCCCTCAGAGACAGGGTAGGCTCGGCTAGGCCAGGTAAGTTTGGGCTAGGTTAGGATAGGGTAGGCCAGGCTAGGTTACGGTGGGTTAGGTTATGTTAAATTAGGTTATGTTAGGTTAGACAGGCAGAGACTGTGTCCACCTGAGACAGGGTACGTCTGAGACCGTCTCCGGCAGACACAGTTCCTGGGAAGGAAAGGGTGGGGAACTTTCTTAAATTTTCAAAAAATTGAAAAATGATGAAAATTGTCCAAAAGTGCACAAAATTAAAGAAATTGAAAAATTTGATTTTCAAAAATACTTTAAATTTTTTTTGGTTTTGTGCGCTTCTTATACAATATCCACCAGTTTTTATTTTTTAGAAACACCACGTGAGGCAGAGATCGAGACGGGCAGACGCGGTCGGACACACACCGAGGCCGGTTGATGAAGAAACCGATGCAGTCAGCAACCGCGTGAGAAAGAGGCCGAGTCCGGCGAGGCAGGCGGTGGCATTTACCTAGGCTGGCATGAATCGCTTCGCGAGAGCTGTGGAAAAAGTTGAAAATTTTGAAAATTTTCAACTTTTTCCAAAACTCTCCCCAAGAGATGCATGCCAGCCACGGAGAATGCGTCACCCAGTCTCTGCCGGACTCCGCCTCTATCTCACCGGGTTGCTTTCTGCCTCGGAGTCTACAGCAACCGGACTATGCAGGACTCGGTGTGTGAAGGACCGTGCCTCTGCCCGCATCGGTCACTGCCTTAGGTGGTGTGTGCTGCAACTGGGCTCTCCAGAGACGGAACGTCAAGAGACCGTGTGAGGCACAGACCGAGTTCATCAGAGACACAATACATCAGATATAGTTCGAGACCGACCGGTTGTGCAACGCATGAGGTGGGTAGAATTTTGTCCCAAGTCCCGAAAAGACGCAACTCCCACGTCGTGAAAAGTCTCAAGTCCCAAGTTGTGAAAAGTCGCAAGTCACGTGTCTGCCCGTCTCCGTCTCTGCCTTACTTGGTGTCTGCCGCAACTGAGCTTTTCAGACAAGGCAAAACAAAGACCGTGTGAGGCAATGACCGCGTTCGTCAGAGACACAGTACATCAGATACAGTCCAACAACGGCCGGATCTCCAAGGCATCAGGTGGGGAGAACTTTGAAACAAATTTTGAAAAATTTAAAAATGT
Source organism: Zootermopsis nevadensis (assembly GCF_977971745.1). NCBI lineage: Eukaryota > Metazoa > Arthropoda > Insecta > Blattodea > Termopsidae > Zootermopsis > Zootermopsis nevadensis. Next base: position 12,738,261 of record NW_028259162.1, read on the forward strand.
TCAAAAAATCAAAAAATGCTAGAAATTGTCCAAATTGCGCACAAAACAAACAATTTTTGAAAAATATCACCTTCAAATTTTTTTTGAGATTTTTCAAAAAACATTTGGTTTTATGCGCTTTGCACACAATTTCCAGCATTTTTTGATTTTTCGAAAATTTTGAAAATTTCAACTTTTTCCAAAACTCTCCCCAAAGGATGCATGCCAGCCTCGGAGAATGCGTCACCCAGTCTCTGCTGGACTCCGCCTCTATCTCACCGGGTTGCTTTCTAACGCGGAGTCTACAGCAACCGGACTCTGCAGGACTCGGTGTGTGAAGGACCGTGCCTCTGCCCGCATCGGTCTCTGCCTTACGTGGTCTCTACTGCAACTGGGTTTTTCAGAGACGGCACGTCAAGCCACCTTGTGAGACACAGACCGCGTTCATCAGAGACACAGTACATCAGATACAGTCCGAGACCGACCGGTTGTGCAACGCATGAGGTGGGGAGAATTTTGTCCCAAGTCCCGAAAAGACGCAAGTCTCACGTCGTGAAAAGTCGCGAGTCCCAAGTTGTGAAAAGTCGCAAGTCACGTGTCTGCCCGTCTCCGTCTCTGCTTACGTGGTGTCTGCCGCAACTGAGCTCTTCAGACAAGGCAAAACAGAGACCGTGTGAGGCAATGACCGTGTTCGTCTGAGGCACAGTACATCAGATACAGTCCAACAACGACCGGATCTTGAAGGCACCAGGCGGGGAGAATTTTGAAAGAAATTTTGAAAAATTTGAAAATGTTCAAAAAATCAAAAAATGCTAGAAATTGTCCAAATTGCGCACAAAACAAACAATTTTTGAAAAATTTCACCTTCAAATTTTTTTGAGATTTTTTAAAAAAATTTGGATTTATGCGCTTTGTACACAATTTCCAGCATTTTTTGATTTTTCGAAAATTTTGAAAATTTTCAACTTTTTCCAAAACTCTCTCCAAGAGATGCATGCCAGCCTCGAAGAATGCGTCACGCAGTCTCTGCCGGACTCCGCCTCTATCTCACCGGATTGCTTTGTGCGTCGGAGTCTACAGCAAACGGCCTCTGCAGGACTCGGTGTGTGAAGGACCGTGCCTCTGCCCGCATCGGTCTCTGCCTTACGTGGTCTCTGCTGCAACTGGGCTTTTCAGAGACGGCACGTCAAGCCACCTTGTGAGGCATAGACCACGTTCATCACAGACACAGTACATCAGATACAGTCCGAGACCGACCGGTTGTGCAACGCATGAGGTGGGGAGAATTTTGTCGCAAGTCCCGGAAAGACGCAAGTCCCACGTCGTGAAAAGTCGCAAGTCCCAAGTTGTGAAAAGTCGCAAGTCACGTGTCTGCCCGTCTCCGTCTCTGCTTACGTGCTGTCTGCCGCAACTGAGCTCTTCAGACAAGGCAAAATAGAGACCGTGTGAGGCAATGACCGTGTTCGTCAGAGGCACAGTACATCAGATACAGTCCAACAACGACCGGATCTTCAAGGCACCAGGTGGGGAGAATTTTGAAAGAAATTTTGAAAAATTTGAAAATGTTCAAAAAACCAAAAAATGCTAGAAATTGTCCAAATCGCGCACAAACCAAACAATTTTTGAAAAATTTCACATTCAAATTTTTTTGAGATTTTTTAAAAAAATTTGGTTTTATGCGTTTTGCACACAATTTCCAGCATTTTTTGGTTTTTCGAAAATTTTGAAAATTTTCAACTTTTTCCAAAACTCTCTCCAAGAGATGCATGCCAGCCTCCAAGAATGCGTCACCCAGTCTCTGCCGGACTCCGCCTCTATCTCACCGGATTGCTTTGTGCCTCGGAGTCTACAGCAAACGGCCTCTGCAGGACTCGGTGTGTGAAGGACCGTGCCTCTGCCCGCATCGGTCTCTGCCTTACGTGGTCTCTGCTGCAACTGGGCTTTTCAGAGACGGCACGTCAAGCCACCTTGTGAGGCACAGTCCGCGTTCATCAGAGACACAGTACATCAGATACAGTCCGAGACCGACCGGTTGTGCAACGCATGAGGTGGGGAGAATTTTGTCGCAAGTCCCGAAACGACGCAAGTCCCACGTCGTGAAAAGTCGCAAGTCCCAAGTTGTGAAAAGTCGCAAGTCACGTGTCTCCCCGTCTCCGTCTCTGCCTTACGTGGTGTCTGCCGCAACTGAGCTCTTCAGACAAGGCAAAACAGAGACCGTGTTAGGCAATGACCGTGTTCGTCAGAGGCACAGTACATCAGATACAGTCCAACAACGACCGGATCTTCAAGGCACCCTGTGGGGAGAATTTTGAAAGAAATTTTGAAAAATTTGAAAATGTTCAAAAAATCAAAAAATGCTAGAAATTGTCCAAATTGCGCACAAAACAAACAATTTTTGAAAAATATCACTTTTAATTTTTTTTGAGATTTTTTAAAAAAATTTGGTTTTATGCGCTTTGCACACAATTTCCAGCATTTTTTGATTTTTCGGAAATTTTGAAAATTTTCATTTTTTTCCAAAATTCTCCCCAAGAGACACATGCCAGCCTCCAACAATGCGTCACCCAGTCTCTGCCTGACTCGGCCTCTATCTCACCGGATTGCTTTGTGCCTCGGAGTCTACAGCAAACGGCCTCTGCAGGACTCGGTGTTTGAAGGACCGTGCCTCTGCCCGCATCGGTCTCTGCCTTACGTGGTCTCTGCTGCAACTGGGCTTTTCAGAGACGGCACGTCAAGCCACCTTGTGAGGCACAGATCGCGTTCATCAGAGACACAGTACATCAGATACAGTCCGAGACCGACCGGTTGTGCAACGCATGAGGTGGGGAGAATTTTGTCCCAAGTCCCGAAAAGACGCAAGTCCCACGTCGTGAAAAGTCCCAAGTCCCAAGTTGTGAAAAGTCGCAGGTCACGTGTCTGCCCGTCTCCGTCTCTGCTTACGTGGTGTCTGCCGCAACTGAGCTCTTCAGACAAGGTAAAACAGAGACCGTGTGAGGCAATGACCGTGTTCGTCTGAGGCACAGTACATCAGATACAGTCCAACAACGACCGGATCTTCAAGGCATCAGGCGGGGAGAATTTTGAAAGAAATTTTGAAAAATTTGAAAATGTTCAAAAAACCAAAAAATGCTAGAAATTGTCCAAATCGCGCACAAAACAAACAATTTTTGAAAAATTTCACCTTCAAATTTTTTTGAGATTTTTAAAAAAAATTTGGTTTTATGCGCTTTGCACACAATTTCCAGCATTTTTTGATTTTTCGGAAATTTTGAAAATTTTCAACTTTTTCCAAAATTCTCCCCAAGAGACACATGCCAGCCTCGAACAATGCGTCACCCAGTCTCTGCCTGACTCGGCCTCTATCTCACCGGATTGCTTTGTGCCTCGGAGTCTACAGCAAACGGCCTCTGCAGGACTCGGTGTTTGAAGGACCGTGCCTCTGCCCGCATCGGTCTCTGCCTTACGTGGTCTCTGCTGCAACTGGGCTTTTCAGAGACGGCACGTCAAGCCACCTTGTGAGGCACAGACCGCGTTCATCAGAGACACAGTACATCAGATACAGTCCGAGACCGACCGGTTGTGCAACGCATGAGGTGGGGAGAATTTTGTCCCAAGTCCCGAAAAGACGCAAGTCCCACGTCGTGAAAAGTCGCAAGTCCCAAGTTGTGAAAAGTCGCAAGTCACGTGTCTGCCCGTCTCCGTCTCTGCTTACGTGGTGTCTGCCGCAACTCAGCTCTTCAGACAAGGCAAAACAGAGACCGTGTGAGGCAATGACCGTGTTCGTCTGAGGCACAGTACATCAGATACAGTCCAACAACGACCGGATCTTCAGGGCATCAGGCGGGGAGAATTTTGAAAGAAATTTTGAAAAATTTGAAAATGTTCAAAAAATCAAAAAATGCTAGAAATTGTCCAAATTGCGCACAAAACAAACAATTTTTGAAAAATTTCACCTTCAAATTTTTTTGAGATTTTTTAAAAAAATTTGGATTTATGCGCTTTGTACACAGTTTCCAGCATTTTTTGATTTTTTGAAAATTTTGGAAATTTTCAACTTTTTCCAAAATTCTCCCCAAGAGATGCATGCCAGCCTCGAAGAATGCGTCACGCAGTCTCTGCCGGACTCCGCCTCTATCTCACCGGATTGCTTTGTGCGTCGGAGTCTACAGCAAACGGCCTCTGCAGGACTCGGTGTGTGAAGGACCGTGCCTCTGCCCGCATCGGTCTCTGCCTTACGTGGTCTCTGCTGCAACTGGGCTTTTCAGAGACGGCACTTCAAGCCACCTTGTGAGGCACAAACCGCGTTCATCAGAGACACAATACATCAGATACAGTCCGAGACCTACCGGTTGTGCAACGCATGAGGTGGGGAGAATTTTGTCGCAAGTCCCGGAAAGACGCAAGTCCCACGTCGTGAAAAGTCGCAAGTCCCAAGTTGTGAAAAGTCGCAAGTCACGTGTCTGCCCGTCTCCGTCTCTGCTTACGTGGTGTCTGGCGCAACTGAGCTCTTCAGACAAGGCAAGACAGAGACCGTGTGAGGGAATGACCGTGTTCGTCAGAGGCACAGTACATCAGATACAGTCCAACAACGACCGGATCTTCAAGGCACCGGGTGGGGAGAATTTTGAAAGAAATTTTGAAAATTTTTAAAATGTTCAAAAAACCAAAAAATGCTAGAAATTGTCCAAATCGCGCACAAAACAAAAAATTTTTGAAAAATTTCGCCTTCAAATTTTTTCCAGATTTTTTAAAAAAATTTGGTTTTATGCGCTTTGCACACAATTTTAAGCATTTTTTGATTTTTCGAAAATTTTGAAAATTTTCAACTTTTTCCAAAATTCTCCCCAAGAGATGCATACCAGCCTCGAAGAATGCGTCACCCAGTCTCTGCCGGACACCGCTTCTGTCTCACCGGTTTGCTTTGTGCCTCGGAGTCTACAGCAAACGGCCTCTGCAGGACTCGGTGTGTGAAGGACCGTGCCTCTGCCCGCATCGGTCTCTGCCTTACGTGGTCTCTGCTGCAACTGGGCTTTTCAGAGACGGCACGTCAAGCCACCTTGTGAGGCATAGACCGCGTTCATCAGAGACACAGTACATCAGATACAGTCCGAGACCGACCGGTTGTGCAACGCATGAGGTGGGGAGAATTTTGTCGCAAGTCCCGGAAAGACGCAAGTCCCACGTCGTGAAAAGTCGCAAGTCCCAAGTTGTGAAAAGTCGCAAGTCACGTGTCTGCCCGTCTCCGTCTCTGCTTACGTGGTGTCTGCCGCAACTGAGCTCTTCAGACAAGGCAAAACAGAGACCGTGTGAGGCAATGACCGTGTTCGTCAGAGGCACAGTACATCAGATACAGTCCAACAACGACCGGATCTTGAAGGCACCAGGCGGGGAAAATTTTGAAAGAAATTTTGAAAAATTTGAAAATGTTCAAAAAATCAAAAAATGCTAGAAATTGTCCAAATTGCGCACAAAACAAACAATTTTTGAAAAATTTCACTTTCAAATTTTTTTGAGATTTTTTTAAAAAATTTGGTTTTATGCGCTTTGCACAAAATTTCCAGCATTTTTTGGTGTTTCGAAAATTTTGAAAATTTTCAACTTTTTCCAAAATTCTCCCCAAGAGATGCATGCCAGCCTCGAAGAATGCGTCACGCAGTCTCTGCCGGACTAAGCCTCTATCTCACCGGATTGCTTTGTGCGTCGGAGTCTACAGCAAACGGCCTCTGCAGGACTCGGTGTGTGAAGGACCGTGCCTCTGCCCGCATCGGTCTCTGCCTTACGTGGTCTCTGCTGCAACTGGGCTTTTCAGAGACGGCACTTCAAGCCACCTTGTGAGGCACAGACCGCGTTCATCAGAGACACAGTACATCAGATACAGTCCGAGACCTACCGGTTGTGCAACGCATGAGGTGGGGAGAATTTTGTCGCAAGTCCCGGAAAGACGCAAGTCCCACGTCGTGAAAAGTCGCAAGTCCCAAGTTGTGAAAAGTCGCAAGTCACGTGTCTGCCCGTCTCCGTCTCTGCTTACGTGGTGTCTGGCGCAACTGAGCTCTTCAGACAAGGCAAAACAGAGACCGTGTGAGGCAATGACCGTGTTCGTCAGAGGCACAGTACATCAGATACAGTCCAACAGCGACCGGATCTTCAAGGCACCAGGTGGGGAGAATTTTGAAAGAAATTTTGAAAAATTTTAAAATGTTCAAAAAATCAAAAAATGCTAGAAATTGTCCAAATTACGCACAAAACAAACAATTTTTGAAAAATTTCACATTCAAATTTTTTTGAGATTTTTTAAAAAAATTTGGTTTTATGCGTTTTGCACACAATTTCCAGCATTTTTTGATTTTTCGGAAATTTTGAAAATTTTCAACTTTTTCCAAAATTCTCCCTAAGAGACACATGCCAGCCTCGAACAATGCGTCACCCAGTCTCTGCCTGACTCGGCCTCTATCTCACCGGATTGCTTTGTGCCTCGGAGTCTACAGCAAACGGCCTCTGCAGGACTCGGTGTTTGAAGGACCGTGCCTCTGCCCGCATCGGTCTCTGCCTTACGTGGTCTCTGCTGCAACTGGGCTTTTCAGAGACGGCACGTCAAGCCACCTTGTGAGGCACAGACCGCGTTCATCAGAGACACAGTACATCAGATACAGTCCGAGACCGACCGGTTGTGCAACGCATGAGGTGGGGAGAATTTTGTCCCAAGTCCCGAAAAGACGCAAGTCCCACGTCGTGAAAAGTCGCAAATCCCAAGTTGTGAAAAGTCGCAAGTCACGTGTCTGCCCGTCTACGTCTCTGCTTACGTGGTGTCTGCCGCAACTGAGCTCTTCAGACAAGGCAAAACAGAGACCGTGTGAGGCAATGACCGTGTTCGTCTGAGGCACAGTACATCAGATACAGTCCAACAACGACCGGATCTTCAAGGCATCAGGCGGGGAGAATTTTGAAAGAAATTTTGAAAAATTTGAAAATGTTCAAAAAATCAAAAAATGCTAGAAATTGTCCAAATTGCGCACAAAACAAACAATTTTTGAAAAATTTCACCTTCAAATGTTTTTGAGATTTTTTAAAAATCTGGTTTTATGCGCTAACTAACTAACTAACTAGATGGCTTACCGAACCCGAAGGTTCATCACCGAATTAACCAAAGCCCTCCACCGGACCCTGTCCTGGGCCAACAAAATCCAGTTTCCTTCAACTCCTATCTCCCATAGATCCCGCCTGAGATTATCCTCCCATCTACGTCTAGGTCTCCCCAGCGGTCTCTTCCCTTCAGGTTTCCCAACCAGTACCCGGTGCACACCTCTTGTCCCATCCATGCGCGCTACATGTCCCGCCCATCTCACTCTTCTCGACTTAATCACCCTCACAATACTGGGGGAGCAGTACAGATTTTTAAGCTCGTCATTGTGCAGTTTTCTCCACGCCCCATCGTCTTCCCTCTTAGGCCCAAATATCCTCCTCAACACCCGATTCTCAAACACCTGCAATCTGTGTTCCTCCCTCTGAGTGAGAGACCATGTTTCGCACCCATACAAAACAACAGGCAAGATTATTGTTTTGTATACTTTAATTTTCAGGTTCTTAGAAATCAGACGGGAAGACAAAATATTTTGGACTGAGAAGTAGCAAGCATTTCCGGAATTTAGTCTCCTCCTAACTTCCTCACAAGTATCATTTTGATTTGTTATTGTTGTTCCCAAATATTTGAACTTTGTAACCCTTTCAAAGGATTTATTAGCTACCCTAAGATAATTTTGCCCGCCTGTCTTCTGATGACGAGATACTAACATGTACTTAGTTTTTTCTGAATTTACTTCCAGCCCCACTTGTCTACCAGCCTCTAGTAAAACTTCTGCGTTCCTCTTTATTGTATTTATATCGTCCCCCAATAAATTAACATCATCAGCATATGCCAATAGCTGATGTGTCCCGTTCAATTGCAAACCCTCCTGCCTACCTTGGACCTTCCTGATGGCGTATTCTAGCGCAAAGTTAAAGAGCAAGGGAGACAAAGCATCTCCTTGTTTTAGACCGTTCTTGATGAGGAATGTCTCAGATACATATTTACCTACTCGAATTTTGCTACAGGTTTCATTTAAGCACATTTTTATTAGACCCACTAGCTTCTTTGGTATACCAAATTCAATAAGAATATTATATAGCACTTCTCTCTTCACAGAGTCATAGGCTTTTTTGAAATCTATAAATAACTGATGTACAGTCCCACCGAACTCCCATTTTTTCTCTAGTATCTGACGAATGCAAAAGATCTGATCAATCGTTGATCTGTTTCGTCTGAACCCACACTGATGATCCCCAATAGTTTCATTCGCATATGGGGTTAATCTTGCCAAAAGAATGTTGGATAGAATTTTGTATGAGGTTGATAGCAGCGATATTCCTCGGTAATTACCACACTCAGTCTTGTCCCCCTTCTTATAAATAGGAATAATTATGGATTCCTTCCATTGATGTGGCATCTCTTCCTTATCCCAAATTAACTGAATAAGCTTATGGATCCTCATATGCAACCCTTTGCCACCTGCTTTAATTAATTCGGCCGGAATCTGATCAATTCCTGGAGATTTATAACTTTTCAACTTCCCAATGGCTAGTTCCACTTCATCTAAGCTAGGTTCTGGCACCAACAGTTCAGCTGTATGCATTTTAATCTGTCTAATATCACCAGTATTATGAACATTTAAGAGCTCGCTAAAGAAATTTTTCCACCTATTCACAATTTTTATTGGATCTGCAAGCAAATTGCCACTATCATCCTTTACCAAATTAGTCTGGGGTTGATATCCTTTCTTAAAGTTATTAATGCCTCTGTACAGGTCTCTGATGTTTTTTTCCTTATTATTTGTCTCAAGTTCAGCAATTTTGCCCTTCAGGTATTCCCTTTTCTTAGTCCTAAAGGTTCTACTAGCCTCACGTCTCACGTTACATAGATTATCCGCATTTGTTTTGTTTGGGTTCTGCAACCATTGAAATTTTGTTTGCTTCCTTCGATCTATTAATTTTGAACATTCTTCATCAAACCACGGTTTATTTTGCTTTCTCCTGTAGTATCCTAGTTTCTCTTTTGCTGAAATTTTGATGCAGTTTCTGACATTTTCCCACTCCCTGTTGATGTCCACACTTTCATTATCCTCATTTGTCTCTAAAATTTGAAACCTATTCGAAATTTCAACTTGATATTGTTCCTTTGCCTCTCCCTCACTTAATTTTTTCAAATCAAATCTTTCTGTGTCAAAATTTTGTTTAGTTCGTCTACTTACTGAAAGCCGCTCCCTCACTTTTGCTACCACCAGATAATGATCAGTGTCGCAATCTGCTCCTCTGAATGATCTCACATCAATTACATTTGTCTGCCTTCTCTTATCTACTAAAACATGATCTATTTGATTGTGTGTTCTGCCATCTGGGGAAGTCCAAGTGTATTTATGAACATCACGGTGTGGAAATTTTGTACTTTTTACAATTAAATCTTTTGACGTAGCGAAGGTCACTGCTCTGACGCCATTATCATTACTAAGTGCATGGAGACTCTCGCTGCCTATTGTGGGTTTGAAGACATCCTCCCTCCCAATTTTTGCATTGAAATCTCCTAGCAGAATTTTCATGTGATACTTGCCAAATGTATCAAATACTGATTCCAATTCTTCATAAAAGCTATCCTTGATATCATCGCTTTTGTCTTCAGTTGGGGCATGAACATTAAGGACAATGATGTCGCACCAACGTCCTTCCAAAATTACGTAAGACAACCTGTCACTAACAAATTCTACTCTCTTAACTGCTGCCCTAATTCTGCTATGAACAAAAAAACCCGTCCCTAGCTGATGATTGTCATTCCCCTTTCCATAGAAAAATGTAAAATTGTCCACTGGGATCGTGCCCTCCCCCTCCCATCGCACTTCCTGCACTGCCACTAAGTCTAACTTATAATTCCCTAATTCCCTACACACTGATTTCAGTGCCCCAGCCCTATAGAGGCTCCTAATGTTCCAGGTACCAAATCTCATGTCCTTTTTCAATTGCCGTGGTCGTGCCAAAGAGTCCGTCCTGATCCGAGGCTTGGTTGATTTTTTCGTAACACATATTTTTTTTAAAGGTGAAAGGTTGTTAGCCCTACACCCAACCCCCAACCTGGAGGACCAGGGTATCACTCTTAGTCTAGCGCATCTCCTTAGACCTGTCCGGGTTTTATGCGCTTTGCACAAAATTTCCAGCATTTTTTGGTGTTTCGAAAATTTTGAAAATTTTCAACTTTTTCCAAAATTCTCCCCAAGAGTTGCATGCCAGCCTCGAAGAATGCGTCACGCAATCTCTGCCGGACTCCGCCTCTATCTCACCGGATTGCTTTGTGCCTCGGATTCTACAGCTACGGCCTCTGCAGGACTCGGTGTGTGAAGGACCGTGCCTCTGCCCGCATCGGTCTCTGCCTTACGTGGTCTCTGCTGCAACTGGGTTTTTCAGAGACGGCACGTCAAGCCACCTTGTGAGGCACAGACCGCGTTCATCAGAGACACAGTACATCAGATACAGTCCGAGACCGACCGGTTGTGCAACGCATGAGGTGGGGAGAATTTTGTCGCAAGTCCCGGAAAGACGCAAGTCCCACGTCGTGAAAAGTCGCAAGTCCCAAGTTGTGAAAAGTCGCAAGTCACGTGTCTGCCCGTCTCCGTCTCTGCTTACGTGGTGTCTGCCGCAACTGAGCTCTTCAGACAAGGCAAAACAGAGACCGTGTGAGGCAATGACCGTGTTCGTCAGAGGCACAGTACATCAGATACAGTCCAACAACGACCGGATCTTCAAGGTACCAGGCGGGGAGAATTTTGAAAGAAATTTTGAAAAATTTGAAAATGTTCAAAAAATCAAAAAATGCTAGAAATTGTCCAAATTGCGCACAAAACAAACAATTTTTGAAAAATTTCACCTTCAAATTTTTTTGAGATTTATTAAACAAATTTGGTTTTATGCGCTTTGCACAAAATTTCCAGCATTTTTTGGTTTTTCGAAAATTTTGAAAATTTTCAACTTTTTCCAAAATTCTCCCCAAGAGATGCATACCAGCCTCGAAGAATGCGTCACCCAGTCTCTGCCGGACACCGCTTCTGTCTCACCGGATTGCTTTGTGCCTCGGAGTCTACAGCAAACGGCCTCTGCAGGACTCGGTGTATGAAGGACCGTGCCTCTGCCCGCATCGGTCTCTGCCTTACGTGGTCTCTGCTGCAACTGGGCTTTTCAGAGACGGCACGACAAGCCACCTTGTGAGGCATAGACCGCGTTCATCAGAGACACAGTACATCAGATACAGTCCGAGACCGACCGGTTGTGCAACACATGACTTGGGGAGAATTTTGTCGCAAGTCCCGGAAAGACGCAAGTCCCACGTCGTGAAAAGTCGCAAGTCCCAAGTTGTGAAAAGTCGCAAGTCACGTGTCTGCCCGTCTCCGTCTCTGCTTACGTGGTGTCTGCCGCAACTGAGCTCTTCAGACAAGGCAAAACAGAGAACGTGTGAGGCAATGACCGTGTTCGTCAGAGGCACAGTACAACAGATACAGTCCAACAACGACCGGATCTTCAAGACACCAGGCGGGGAGAATTTTGAAAGAAATTTTGAAAAATTTGAAAATTTTGAAAAAATCAAAAAATGCTAGAAATTGTCCAAATTGCGCACAAAACAAACAATTTTTGAAAAATTTCACATTCAAATCATTTTGAAATTTTTTAAAAAAATCTGGTTTTATGCGCTTTGCACAAAATTTCCAGCATTTTTTGGTGTTTCGAAAATTTTGAAAATTTTCAACTTTTTCCAAAATTCTTCCCAAGAGATTCATGCCAGCCTCGAAGAATGCGTCACCCAGTCTCTGCCGGACTCCGCCTCTATCTCACCGGATTGCTTTGTGCCTCGGAGTCTACAGCAAACTGCCTCTGCAGGACTCGCTGTGTGAAGGACCGTGCCTCTGCCCGCATCGGTCTCTGCCTTACGTGGTCTCTGCTGCAACTAGGCTTTTCAGAGACGGCAAGTCAAGCCACCTTGTGAGGCACAGACCGCGTTCGTCAGAGACACAGTACATCAGATACAGTCCGAGACCGACCGGTTGTGCAACGCATGAGGTGGGGAGAATTTTGTCGCAAGTCCCGGAAAGACGCAAGTCCCACGTCGTGAAAAGTCGCAAGTCCCAAGTTGTGAAAAGTCGCAAGTCACGTGTCTGCCCGTCTCCGTTTCTGCTTACGTGGTGTCTGCCGCAACTGAGCTCTTCAGACAAGGCAAAATAGAGACCGTGTGAGGCAATGACCGTGTTCGTCAGAGGCACAGTACATCAGATACAGTCCAGCAACGACCGGATCTTCAAGGCACCAGGTGGGGAGAATTTTGAAAGAAATTTTGAAAAATTTGAAAATGTTCAAAAAATCAAAAAATGCCAGAAATTGTCCAAATTGCGCACAAAACAAACAATTTTTTAAAAATTTCACCTTCAAAATTTTTGTTCAGATTTTTTAAAAATTTTTGGTTTTATGCGCTTTGCACAAAATTTCCAGCATTTTTTGATTTTTCGAAAATTTTGAAAATTTTCAACTTTTTCCAAAACTCTCTCCAAGAGATGCATGCCAGCCTCGAAGAATGCGTCACCCAGTCTCTGCCGGACTCCGCCTCTATCTCACCGGATTGCTTTGTGCCTCGAAGTCTACAGCAAACGGCCTCTGCAGGACTCGGTGTGTGAAGGACCGTGCCTCTGCCCGCATCGGTCTCTGCCTTACGTGGTCTCTGCTGCAACTGGGCTTTTCAGAGACGGCATGTCAAGCCACCTTGTGAGGCATAGACCGCGTTCATCAGAGACACAGTACATCAGATACAGTCCGAGACCGACCGGTTGTGCAACGCATGAGGTGGGGAGAATTTTGTCGCAAGTCCCACGTCGTGAAAAGTCGCAAGTCCCAAGTTGTGAAAAGTCGCAAGTCACGTGTCTGCCCGTCTCCGTCTCTGCTTACGTGGTGTCTGCCGCAACTGAGCTCTTCAGACAAGGCAAAACAGACCGTGTGAGGCATTGACCGTGTTCGTCAGAGGCACAGTACATCAGATACAGTCCAACAACGACAGAATCTTCAAGACACGAGGCGGGGAGAATTTTGAAAGAAATTTTGAAAAATTTGAAAATGTTCAAAAAATCAAAAAATGCTAGAAATTGTCCAAATTGCGCACAAAACAAACAATTTTTAAAAAATTTCACCTTCAAAAGTTTTTGAGATTTTTTAAAAAATCTGGTATTATGCGCTTTGCACAATATTTCCAGCATTTTTTGGTGTTTCGAAAATTTTGAAAATTTTCAACTTTTTCCAAAATTCTCCCCAAGAGATGCATGCCAGCCTCGAAGAATGCGTCACGCAGTCTCTGCCGGACTCCGCCTCTATCTCACCGGATTGCTTTGTGCCTCGGAGTCTACAGCAAACGGCCTCTGCAGGACTCGGTGTGTGAAGAACCGTGCCTCTGCCCGCATCGGTCTCTGCCTTACGTGGTCTCTGCTGCAACTGGGCTTTTCAGAGACGGCACGTCAAGCCACCTTGTGAGGCACAGACCGCGTTCATCAGAGACACAGTACATCAGATACAGTCCGAGACCGACCGGTTGTGCAACGCATGAGGTGGGGAGAATTTTGTCGCAAGTCCCGGAAAGACGCAAGTCCCACGTCGTGAAAAGTCGCAAGTCCCAAGTTGTGAAAAGTCGCAAGTCACGTGTCTGCCCGTCTCCGTTTCTGCTTACGTGGTGTCTGCCGCAACTGAGCTCTTCAGACAAGGCAAAATAGAGACCGTGTGAGGCAATGACCGTGTTCGTCAGAGGCACAGTACATCAGATACAGTCCAGCAACGACCGGATCTTCAAGGCACCAGGTGGGGAGAATTTTGAAAGAAATTTTGAAAAATTTGAAAATGTTCAAAAAATCAAAAAATGCCAGAAATTGTCCAAATTGCGCACAAAACAAACAATTTTTTAAAAATTTCACCTTCAAAATTTTTGTTCAGATTTTTTAAAAATTTTTGGTTTTATGCGCTTTGCACAAAATTTCCAGCATTTTTTGATTTTTCGAAAATTTTGAAAATTTTCAACTTTTTCCAAAACTCTCTCCAAGAGATGCATGCCAGCCTCGAAGAATGCGTCACCCAGTCTCTGCCGGACTCCGCCTCTATCTCACCGGATTGCTTTGTGCCTCGAAGTCTACAGCAAACGGCCTCTGCAGGACTCGGTGTGTGAAGGACCGTGCCTCTGCCCGCATCGGTCTCTGCCTTACGTGGTCTCTGCTGCAACTGGGCTTTTCAGAGACGGCATGTCAAGCCACCTTGTGAGGCATAGACCGCGTTCATCAGAGACACAGTACATCAGATACAGTCCGAGACCGACCGGTTGTGCAACGCATGAGGTGGGGAGAATTTTGTCGCAAGTCCCACGTCGTGAAAAGTCGCAAGTCCCAAGTTGTGAAAAGTCGCAAGTCACGTGTCTGCCCGTCTCCGTCTCTGCTTACGTGGTGTCTGCCGCAACTGAGCTCTTCAGACAAGGCAAAACAGACCGTGTGAGGCATTGACCGTGTTCGTCAGAGGCACAGTACATCAGATACAGTCCAACAACGACAGAATCTTCAAGACACGAGGCGGGGAGAATTTTGAAAGAAATTTTGAAAAATTTGAAAATGTTCAAAAAATCAAAAAATGCTAGAAATTGTCCAAATTGCGCACAAAACAAACAATTTTTAAAAAATTTCACCTTCAAAAGTTTTTGAGATTTTTTAAAAAATCTGGTATTATGCGCTTTGCACAATATTTCCAGCATTTTTTGGTGTTTCGAAAATTTTGAAAATTTTCAACTTTTTCCAAAATTCTCCCCAAGAGATGCATGCCAGCCTCGAAGAATGCGTCACGCAGTCTCTGCCGGACTCCGCCTCTATCTCACCGGATTGCTTTGTGCCTCGGAGTCTACAGCAAACGGCCTCTGCAGGACTCGGTGTGTGAAGAACCGTGCCTCTGCCCGCATCGGTCTCTGCCTTACGTGGTCTCTGCTGCAACTGGGCTTTTCAGAGACGGCACGTCAAGCCACCTTGTGAGGCACAGACCGCGTTCATCAGAGACACAGTACATCAGATACAGTCCGAGACCGACCGGTTGTGCAACGCATGAGGTGGGGAGAATTTTGTCGCAAGTCCCGGAAAGACGCAAGTCCCACGTCGTGAAAAGTCGCAAGTCCCAAGTTGTGAAAAGTCGCAAGTCACGTGTCTGCCCGTCTCCGTCTCTGCTTACGTGGTGTCTGCCGCAACTGAGCTCTTCAGACAAGGCAAAGTAGAGACCGTGTGAGGCAATGACCGTGTTCGTCAGAGGCACAGTACATCAGATACAGTCCAACAACGACCGGATCTTCAAGGCACCAGGTGGGGAGAATTTTGAAAGAAATTTTGAAAAATTTTAAAATGTTCAAAAAACCAAAAATGCTAGAAATTGTCCAAATCGCGCACAAAACACACAATTTTTGAAAAATTTCACCTTCAAATTTTTTTGAGATTTTTTAAAAAAATTTGGTTTTATGCGTTTTGCACACAATTTCCAGCATTTTTTGGTTTTTCGAAAATTTTGGAAATTTTCAACTTTTTCCAAAACTCTCTCCAAGAGATGCATGCCAGCCTCGAAGAATGCGTCACCCAGTCTCTGCCGGACTCCGCCTCTATGTCACCGGATTGCTTTGTGCCTCGGAGTCTACAGCAAACGGCCTCTGCAGGACTCGGTGTGTGAAGGACCGTGCCTCTGCCCGCATCGGTCTCTGCCTTACGTGGTCTCTGCTGCAACTGGGCTTTTCAGAGACGGCATGTCAAGCCACCTTGTGAGGCATAGACCGCGTTCATCAGAGACACAGTACATCAGATACAGTCCGAGACCGACCGGTTGTGCAACGCATGAGGTGGGGAGAATTTTGTCGCAAGTCCCACGTCGTGAAAAGTCGCAAGTCCCAAGTTGTGAAAAGTCGCAAGTCACGTGTCTGCCCGTCTCCGTCTCTGCTTACGTGGTGTCTGCCGCAACTGAGCTCTTCAGACAAGGCAAAACAGAGACCGTGTGAGGCAATGACCGTGTTCGTCAGAGGCACAGTACATCAGATACAGTCCAACAACGACAGAATCTTCAAGACACGAGGCTGGGAGAATTTTGAAAGAAATTTTGAAAAATTTGAAAATGTTCAAAAAATCAAAAAATGCTAGAAATTGTCCAAATTGCGCACAAAACAAACAATTTTTGAAAAATTTCACCTTCAAATTTTTTTGAGATTTTTTAAAAAAATTTGGTTTTATGCGTTTTGCACACAATTTCCAGCATTTTTTGGTTTTTCGAAAATTTTGGAAATTTTCAACTTTTTCCAAAACTCTCTCCAAGAGATGCATGCCAGCCTCGAAGAATGCGTCACCCAGTCTCTGCCGGACTCCGCCTCTATGTCACCGGATTGCTTTGTGCCTCGGAGTCTACAGCAAACGGCCTCTGCAGGACTCGGTGTGTGAAGGACCGTGCCTCTGCCCGCATCGGTCTCTGCCTTACGTGGTCTCTGCTGCAACTGGGCTTTTCAGAGACGGCACGTCAAGCCACCTTGTGAGGCATAGACCGCGTTCATCAGAGACACAGTACATCAGATACAGTCCGAGACCGACCGGTTGTGCAACGCATGAGGTGGGGAGAATTTTGTCGCAAGTCCCACGTCGTGAAAAGTCGCAAGTCCCAAGTTGTGAAAAGTCGCAAGTCACGTGTCTGCCCGTCTCCGTCTCTGCTTACGTGGTGTCTGCCGCAACTGAGCTCTTCAGACAAGGCAAAATAGAGACCGTGTGAGGCAATGACCGTGTTCGTCAGAGGCACAGTACATCAGATACAGTCCAACAACGACCGGATCTTCAAGGCACCAGGTGGGGAGAATTTTGAAAGAAATTTTGAAAATTTTTAAAATGTTCAAAAAACCAAAAATGCTGGAAATTGTCCAAATAGCGCACAAAACAAACAATTTTTGAAAAATTTCACCTTCAAATTTTTTTGAGATTTTTTAAAAAAATTTGGTTTTATGCGTTTTGCACACAATTTCCAGCATTTTTTGGTTTTTCGAAAATTTTGGAAATTTTCAA
Organism: Zootermopsis nevadensis; assembly: GCF_977971745.1. Lineage (NCBI taxonomy): Eukaryota > Metazoa > Arthropoda > Insecta > Blattodea > Termopsidae > Zootermopsis > Zootermopsis nevadensis. The sequence continues at coordinate 12,755,387 of NW_028259162.1, forward strand.
CTTTTTCCAAAACTCTCTCCAAGAGATGCATGCCAGCCTCGAAGAATGCGTCACCCAGTCTCTGCCGGACTCCGCCTCTATGTCACCGGATTGCTTTGTGCCTCGGAGTCTACAGCAAACGGCCTCTGCAGGACTCGGTGTGTGAAGGACCGTGCCTCTGCCCGCATCGGTCTCTGCCTTACGTGGTCTCTGCTGCAACTGGGCTTTTCAGAGACGGCACGTCAAGCCACCTTGTGAGGCATAGACCGCGTTCATCAGAGACACAGTACATCAGATACAGTCCGAGACCGACCGGTTGTGCAACGCATGAGGTGGGGAGAATTTTGTCGCAAGTCCCGGAAAGACGCAAGTCCCACGTCGTGAAAAGTCGCAAGTCCCAAGTTGTGAAAAGTCGCAAGTCACGTGTCTGCCCGTCTCCGTCTCTGCTTACGTGGTGTCTGCCGCAACTGAGCTCTTCAGACAAGGAAAAACAGAGACCGTGTGAGGCAATGACCGTGTTCGTCAGAGGCACAGTACATCAGATACAGTCCAACAACGACCGGATCTTCAAGGCACCAGGCGGGGAGAATTTTGAAAGAAATTTTGAAAAATTTGAAAATGTTCAAAAAATCAAAAAATGCTAGAAATTGTCCAAATTGCGCACAAAACAAACAATTTTTGAAAAATTTCACATTCAAATTATTTTGAGATTTTTTAAAAAAATCTGGTTTTATGCGCTTTGCACAAAATTTCCAGCATTTTTTGGTGTTTCGAAAATTTTGAAAATTTTCAACTTTTTCCAAAATTCTTCCCAAGAGATTCATGCCAGCCTCGAAGAATGCGTCACCCAGTCTCTGCCGGACTCCGCCTCTATCTCACCGGATTGCTTTGTGCCTCGGAGTCTACAGCAAACGGCCTTTGCAGGACTCGGTGTGTGAAGGACCGTGCCTCTGCCCGCATCGGTCTCTGCCTTACGTGGTCTCTGCTGCAACTGGGCTTTTCAGAGACGGCACGTCAAGCCACCTTGTGAGGCATAGACCGCGTTCATCAGAGACACAGTACATCAGATACAGTCCGAGACCGACCGGTTGTGCAACGCATGAGGTGGGGAGATTCTTGTCGCAAGTCCCACGTCGTGAAAAGTCGCAAGTCCCAAGTTGTGAAAAGTCGCAAGTCACGTGTCTGCCCGTCTCCGTCTCTGCTTACGTGGTGTCTGCCGCAACTGAGCTCTTCAGACAAGGCAAAACAGAGACCGTGTGAGGCAATGACCGTGTTCGTCAGAGGCACAGTACATCAGATACAGTCCAACAACGACAGAATCTTCAAGACACGAGGCGGGGAGAATTTTGAAAGAAATTTTGAAAAATTTGAAAATGTTCAAAAAATCAAAAAATGCTAGAAATTGTCCAAATTGCGCACAAAACAAACAATTTTTGAAAAATTTCACATTCAAAAGTTTTTGAGATTTTTTAAAAAATCTGGTATTATGCGCTTTGCACAATATTTCCAGCATTTTTTTATTTTTCGAAAATTTTGAAATTTTTCAACTTTTTCGAAAATTCTCCCCAAGAGATGCATACCAGCCTCGAAGAATGCGTCACCCAGTCTCTGCCGGACACCGCTTCTGTCTCAACGGATTGCTTTGTGCCTCGGAGTCTACAGCAAACGGCCTCTGCAGGACTCGGTGTGTGAAGGACCGTGCCTCTGCCCGCAACGGTCTCTGCCTTACGTGGTCTCTGCTGCAACTGGGCTTTTCAGAGACGGCACGACAAGCCACCTTGTGAGGCATAGACCGCGTTCATCAGAGACACAGTACATCAGATACAGTCCGAGACCGACCGGTTGTGCAACGCATGAGGTGGGGAGAATTTTGTCGCAAGTCCCACGTCGTGAAAAGTCGCAAGTCCCAAGTTGTGAAAAGTCGCAAGTCACGTGTCTGCCCGTCTCCGTCTCTGCTTACGTGGTGTCTGCCGCAACTGAGCTCTTCAGACAAGGCAAAATAGAGACCGTGTGAGGCAATGACCGTGTTCGTCAGAGGCACAGTACATCAGATACAGTCCAACAAAGACCGGATCTTCAAGGCACCACGGGGGGAGAATTTTGAAAGAAATTTTGAAAAATTTTAAAATGTTCAAAAAGCCAAAAAATGCTAGAAATTGTCCAAATCGCGCACAAAACAAACAATTTTTGAAAAATTTCACCTTCAAATTTTTTTGAGATTTTTTATAAAATCTGGTTTTATGCGCTTTGCACAAAATTTCCAGCATTTTTTGGTGTTTCGAAAATTTTGAAAATTTTCAACTTTTTCCAAAATTCTCCTCAAGAGATGCATGCCAGCCTCGAAGAATGCGTCACGCAGTCTCTGCCGGACTCCGCCTCTATCTCACCAGATTGCTTTGTGCGTCGGAGTCTACAGCAAACGGCCTCTGCAGGACTCGGTGTGTGAAGGACCGTGCCTCTGCCCGCATCGGTCTCTGCCTTACGTGGTCTCTGCTGCAACTGGGCTTTTCAGAGACGGCACGTCAAGCCACCTTGTGAGGCACAGACCGCGTTCATCAGAGACACAGTACATCAGATACAGTCCGAAACCTACCGGTTGTGCAACGCATGAGGTGGGGAGAATTTTGTCGCAAGTCCCGGAAAGACGCAAGTCCCACGTCGTGAAAAGTCACAAGTCCCAAGTTGTGAAAAGTCGCAAGTCACGTGTCTGCCCGTCTCCGTCTCTGCTTACGTGGTGTCTGCCGCAACTGAGCTCTTCAGACAAGGCAAAACAGAGACCGTGTGAGGCAATGACCGTGTTCGTCAGAGGCACAGTAAATCAGATACAGTCCAACAACGACCGGATCTTCAAGGCACCAGGCGGGGAGAATTTTGAAAGAAATTTTGAAAAATTTTAAAATGTTCAAAAAACCAAAAAATGCTAGAAATTGTCCAAATCGCGCACAAAACAAACAATTTTTTAAAAATTTCGCCTTCAAATTTTTTTCAGATTTTTTAAAAAAATTTGGTTTCATGCGCTTTGCACACAATTTCCAGCATTTTTTGATTTTTCGAAAATTTCGAAAATTTTCAACTTTTTCCAAAATTCTCCCCAAGAGATGCATACCAGCCTCGAAGAATGCGTCACCCAGTCTCTGCCGGACACCGCTTCTGTCTCACCGGATTGCTTTGTGCCTCGGAGTCCACAGCAAACGGCCTCTGCAGGACTCGGTGTGTGAAGGACCGTGCCTCTGCCCGCATCGGTCTCTGCCTTACGTGGTCTCTGCTGCAACTGGGCTTTTCAGAGACGGCACGACAAGCCACCTTGTGAGGCATAGACCGCGTTCATCAGAGACACAGTACATCAGATACAGTCCGAGACCGACCGGTTGTGCAACACATGAGGTGGGGAGAATTTTGTCGCAAGTCCCGGAAAGACGCAAGTCCCACGTCGTGAAAAGTCGCAAGTCCCAAGTTGTGAAAAGTCGCAAGTCACGTGTCTGCCCGTCTCCGTCTCTGCTTACGTGGTGTCTGCCGCAACTGAGCTCTTCAGACAAGGCAAAAGAGACCGTGTGAGGCAATGACCGTGTTCGTCAGAGGCACAGTAAATCAGATACAGTCCAACAACGACCGGATCTTCAAGGCACCAGGCGGGGAGAATTTTGAAAGAAATTTTGAAAAATTTGAAAATGTTCAAAAAATCAAAAAATGCTAGAAATTGTCCAAATTGCGCACAAAGCAAACAATTTTTGAAAAATTTCACATTCAAATTTTTTTGAGATTTTTTAAAAAATCTGGCTTTATGCGCTTTGCACAAAATTACCAGCATTTTTTGGTGTTTCGAAAATTTTGAAAATTTTCAACTTTTTCCAAAATTCTCCCCAAGAGATTCATGCCAGCCTCGAAGAATGCGTCACCCAGTCTCTGCCGGACTCCGCCTCTATCTCACCGGATTGCTTTGTGCCTCGGAGTCTACAGCAAACGGCCTCTGCAGGACTCGGTGTGTGAAGGACCGTGCCTCTGCCCGCATCGGTCTCTGCCTTACGTGGTCTCTGCTGCAACTGGGCTTTTCAGAGACGGCACGTCAAGCCACCTTGTGAGGCACAGACCGCGTTCATCAGAGACACAGTACATCAGATACAGTCCGAAACCTACCGGTTGTGCAACGCATGAGGTGGGGAGAATTTTGTCGCAAGTCCCGGAAAGACGCAAGTCCCACGTCGTGAAAAGTCACAAGTCCCAAGTTGTGAAAAGTCGCAAGTCACGTGTCTGCCCGTCTCCGTCTCTGCTTACGTGGTGTCTGCCGCAACTGAGCTCTTCAGACAAGGCAAAACAGAGACCGTGTGAGGCAATGACCGTGTTCGTCAGAGGCACAGTAAATCAGATACAGTCCAACAACGACCGGATCTTCAAGGCACCAGGCGGGGAGAATTTTGAAAGAAATTTTGAAAAATTTGAAAATGTTCAAAAAATCAAAAAATGCTAGAAATTGTCCAAATTGCGCACAAAACAAACAATTTTTGAAAAATTTCACCTTCAAATTTTTTTGAGATTTTTTAAAAAAATTTGGTTTTATGCGCTTTGCACAAAATTTCCAGCATTTTTTGGTTTTTCGAAAATTTAGAAAATTTTCAACTTTTTCCAAAATTCTCCCCAAGAGATGCATGCCAGCCTCGAAGAATGCGTCACCCAGTCTCTGCCGGACTCCGCCTCTATCTCACCGGATTGCTTTGTGCCTCGGAGTCTACAGCAAACGGCCTCTGCAGGACTCGGTGTGTGAAGGACCGTGCCTCTGCCCGCATCGGTCTCTGCCTTACGTGGTCTCTGCTGCAACTGGGCTTTTCAGAGACGGCAAGTCAAGCCACCTTGTGAGGCACAGACCGCGTTCATCAGATACACAGTACATCAGATACAGTCCGAGACCGACCGGTTGTGCAACGCATGAGGTGGGGAGAATTTTGTCGCAAGTCCCGGAAAGACGCAAGTCCCACGTCGTGAAAAGTCGCAAGTCCCAAGTTGTGAAAAGTCGCAAGTCACGTGTCTGCCCGTCTCCGTCTCTGCTTACGTGGTGTCTGGCGCAACTGAGCTCTTCAGACAAGGCAAAACAGAGACCGTGTGAGGCAATGACCGTGTTCGTCAGAGGCACAGTACATCAGATACAGTCCAACAACGACCGGATCTTCAAGGCACCAGGTGGGGAGAATTTTGAAAGAAATTTTGAAAAATTTTAAAATGTTCAAAAAACCAAAAAATGCTAGAAATTGTCCAAATCGCGCACAAAACAAACAATTTTTGAAAAATTTCGCCTTCAAATTTTTTTCAGATTTTTTAAAAAAATTTGGTTTCATGCGCTTTGCACACAATTTCCAGCATTTTTTGATTTTTCGAAAATTTTGAAAATTTTCAACTTTTTCCAAAATTCTCCCCAAGAGATGCATACCAGCCTCGAAGAATGCGTCACCCAGTCTCTGCCGGACACCGCTTCTGTCTCACCGGATTGCTTTGTGCCTCGGAGTCTACAGCAAACGGCCTCTGTAGGACTCGGTGTGTGAAGGACCGTGCCTCTGCCCGCATCGGTCTCTGCCTTACGTGGTCTCTGCTGCAACTGGGCTTTTCAGAGACGGCACGACAAGCCACCTTGTGAGGCATAGACCGCGTTCATCAGAGACACAGTACATCAGATAGAGTCCGAGACCGACCGGTTGTGCAACACATGACTTGGGGAGAATTTTGTCGCAAGTCCCGGAAAGACGCAAGTCCCACGTCGTGAAAAGTCGCAAGTCCCAAGTTGTGAAAAGTCGCAAGTCACGTGTCTGCCCGTCTCCGTCTCTGCTTACGTGGTGTCTGCCGCAACTGAGTTCTTCAGACAAGGCAAAACAGAGACCGTGTGAGGCAATGACCGTGTTCGTCAGAGGCACAGTACATCACATACATTCCAACATCGACCGGATCTTCAAGACACCAGGCGGGGAGAATTTTGAAAGAAATTTTGAAAAATTTGAAAATGTTCAAAAAATCAAAAAATGCTAGAAATTGTCCAAATTGCGCACAAAACAAACAATTTTTGAAAAATTTCACATTCAAATTTTTTTGAGATTTTTTAAAAAATCTGGCTTTATGCGCTTTGCACAAAATTTCCAGCATTTTTTGGTGTTTCGAAAATTTTGAAAATTTTCAACTTTTTCCAAAATTCTCCCCAAGAGATTCATGCCAGCCTCGAAGAATGCGTCACCCAGTCTCTGCCGGACTCCGCCTCTATCTCACCGGATTGCTTTGTGCCTCGGAGTCTACAGCAAACGGCCTCTGCAGGACTCGGTGTGTGAAGGACCGTGCCTCTGCCCGCATCGGTCTGTGCCTTACGTGGTCTCTGCTGCAGCTGGGCTTTTCAGAGACGGCACTTCAAGCCACCTTGTGAGGCACAGACCGCGTTCATCAGAGACACAATACATCAGATACAGTCCGAGACCTACCGGTTGTGCAACGCATGAGGTGGGGAGAATTTTGTCGCAAGTCCCGGAAAGGCGCAAGTCCCACGTCGTGAAAAGTCGCAAGTCCCAAGTTGTGAAAAGTCGCAAGTCAGGTGTCTGCCCGTCTCTGTCTCTGCTTACGTGGTGTCTGGCGCAACTGAGCTCTTCAGACAAGGCAAAACAGAGACCGTGTGAGGCAATGACCGTGTCCGTCAGAGGCACAGTACATCAGATACAGTCCAACAACGACCGGTTCTTCAAGGCACCAGGTGGGGAGAATTTTGAAAGAAATTTTGAAAAATTTTAAAATGTTCAAAAAACCAAAAAATGCTAGAAATTGTCCAAATCGCGCACAAAACAAACAATTTTTGAAAAATTTCGCCTCAAATTTTTTTCAGATTTTTTAAAAAAATTTGGTTTCATGCGCTTTGCACACAATTTCCAGCATTTTTTGATTTTTCGAAAATTTCGAAAATTTTCAACTTTTTCCAAAATTCTCCCCAAGAGATGCATACCAGCCTCGAAGAATGCGTCACCCAGTCTCTGCCGGACACCGCTTCTGTCTCACCGGAATGCTTTGTGCCTCGGAGTCCACAGCAAACGGCCTCTGCAGGACTCGGTGTGTGAAGGACCGTGCCTCTGCCCGCATCGGTCTCTGCCTTACGTGGTCTCTGCTGCAACTGGGTTTTTCAGAGACGGCACGACAAGCCACCTTGTGAGGCATAGACCGCGTTCATCAGAGACACAGTACATCAGATACAGTCCGAGACCGACCGGTTGTGCAACACATGAGGTGGGGAGAATTTTGTCGCAAGTCCCGGAAAGACGCAAGTCCCACGTCGTGAAAAGTCGCAAGTCCCAAGTTGTGAAAAGTCGCAAGTCACGTGTCTGCCCGTCTCCGTCTCTGCTTACGTGGTGTCTGCCGCAACTGAGCTCTTCAGACAAGGCAAAACAGAGACCGTGTGAGGCAATGACCGTGTTCGTCAGAGGCACAGTACATCAGATACAGTCCAACAACGACCGGATCTTCAAGACACCAGGCGGGGAGAATTTTGAAAGAAATTTTGAAAAATTTGAAAATGTTCAAAAAATCAAAAAATGCTAGAAATTGTCCAAATTGCGCACAAAGCAAACAATTTTTGAAAAATTTCACATTCAAAATTTTTGAGATTTTTTAAAAAATCTAGCTTTATGCGCTTTGCACAAAATATCCAGCATTTTTTGGTGTTTCGAAAATTTTGAAAATTTTCAACTTTTTCCAAAATTCTCCCCAAGAGATGCATGCCAGCCTCGAAGAATGCGTCACCCAGTCTCTGCCGGACTCCGCCTCTATCTCACCGGATTGCTTTGTGCCTCGGAGTCTACAGCAAACGGCCTCTGCAGGACTCGGTGTGTGAAGGACCGTGCCTCTGCCCGCATCGGTCTCTGCCTTACGTGGTCTCTGCTGCAACTGGGCTTTTCAGAGACGGCACGTCAAGCCACCTTGTGAGGCACAGACCGCGTTCATCAGAGACACAGTACATCAGATACAGTCCGAGACCTACCGGTTGTGCAACGCATGAGGTGGGGAGAATTTTGTCGCAAGTCCCGGAAAGACGCAAGTCCCACGTCGTGAAAAGTCGCAAGTCCCAAGTTACGAAAAGTCGCAAGTCACGTGTCTGCCCGTCTCCGTCTCTGCTTACGTGGTGTCTGCCGCAACTGAGCTCTTCAGACAAGGCAAAACAGAGACCGTGTGAGGCAATGACCGTGTTCGTCAGAGGCACAGTAAATCAGATACAGTCCAACAACGACCGGATCTTCAAGGCACCAGGCGGGGAGAATTTTGAAAGAAATTTTGAAAAATTTGAAAATGTTCAAAAAATCAAAAAATGCTAGAAATTGTCCAAATTGCGCACAAAGCAAACAATTTTTGAAAAATTTCACATTCAAATTTTTTTGAGATTTTTTAAAAAATCTGGCTTTATGCGCTTTGCACAAAATTTCCAGCATTTTTTGGTGTTTCGAAAATTTTGAAAATTTTCAACTTTTTCCAAAATTCTCCCCAAGAGATTCATGCCAGCCTCGAAGAATGCGTCACCCAGTCTCTGCCGGACTCCGCCTCTATCTCACCGGATTGCTTTGTGCCTCGGAGTCTACAGCAAACGGCCTCTGCAGGACTCGGTGTGTGAAGGACCGTGCCTCTGCCCGCATCGGTCTCTGCCTTACGTGGTCTCTGCTGCAACTGGGCTTTTCAGAGACGGCACGTCAAGCCACCTTGTGAGGCACAGACCGCGTTCATCAGAGACACAGTACATCAGATACAGTCCGAAACCTACCGGTTGTGCAACGCATGAGGTGGGGAGAATTTTGTCGCAAGTCCCGGAAAGACGCAAATCCCACGTCGTGAAAAGTCACAAGTCCCAAGTTGTGAAAAGTCGCAAGTCACGTGTCTGCCCGTCTCCGTCTCTGCTTACGTGGTGTCTGCAGCAACTGAGCTCTTCAGACAAGGCAAAACAGAGACCGTGTGAGGCAATGACCGTGTTCGTCAGAGGCACAGTAAATCAGATACAGTCCAACAACGACCGGATCTTCAAGGCACCAGGCGGGGAGAATTTTGAAAGAAATTTTGAAAAATTTGAAAATGTTCAAAAAATCAAAAAGTGCTAGAAATTGTCCAAATTGCGCACAAAACAAACAATTTTTGAAAAATTTCACCTTCAAATTTTTTTGAGATTTTTTAAAAAAATTTGGTTTTATGCGCTTTGCACAAAATTTCCAGCATTTTTTGGTTTTTCGAAAATTTAGAAAATTTTCAACTTTTTCCAAAATTCTCCCCAAGAGATGCATGCCAGCCTCGAAGAATGCGTCACCCAGTCTCTGCCGGACTCCGCCTCTATCTCACCGGATTGCTTTGTGCCTCGGAGTCTACAGCAAACGGCCTCTGCAGGACTCGGTGTGTGAAGGACCGTGCCTCTGCCCGCATCGGTCTCTGCCTTACGTGGTCTCTGCTGCAACTGGGCTTTTCTGAGACGGCAAGTCAAGCCACCTTGTGAGGCACAGACCGCGTTCATCAGAGACACAGTACATCAGATACAGTCCGAGACCGACCGGTTGTGCAACGCATGAGGTGGGGAGAATTTTGTCGCAAGTCCCGGAAAGACGCAAGTCCCACGTCGTGAAAAGTCGCAAGTCCCAAGTTGTGAAAAGTCGCAAGTCACGTGTCTGCCCGTCTCCGTCTCTGCTTACGTGGTGTCTGGCGCAACTGAGCTCTTCAGACAAGGCAAAACAGAGACCGTGTGAGGCAATGACCGTGTTCGTCAGAGGCACAGTACATCAGATACAGTCCAACAACGACCGGATCTTCAAGGCACCAGGTGGGGAGAATTTTGAAAGAAATTTTGAAAATTTTTAAAATGTTCAAAAAACCAAAAAATGCTAGAAATTGTCCAAATCGCGCACAAAACAAACAATTTTTGAAAAATTTCGCCTTCAAATTTTTTTGAGATTTTTTAAAAAAATTTGGTTTCATGCGCTTTGCACACAATTTCCAGCATTTTTTGATTTTTCGAAAATTTTGAAAATTTTCAACTTTTTCCAAAATTCTCCCCAAGTGATGCATACCAGCCTCGAAGAATGCGTCACCCAGTCTCTGCCGGACACCGCTTCTGTCTCACCGGATTGCTTTGTGCCTCGGAGTCTACAGCAAACGGCCTCTGTAGGACTCGGTGTGTGAAGGACCGTGCCTCTGCCCGCATCGGTCTCTGCCTTACGTGGTCTCTGCCGCAACTGGGCTTTTCAGAGACGGCACGACAACCCACCTTGTGAGGCATAGACCGCGTTCATCAGAGACACAGTACATCAGATACAGTCCGAGACCGACCGGTTGTGCAACACATGACTTGGGGAGAATTTTGTCGCAAGTCCCGGAAAGACGCAAGTCCCACGTCGTGAAAAGTCGCAAGTCCCAAGTTGTGAAAAGTCGCAAGTCACGTGTCTGCCCGTCTCCGTCTTTGCTTACGTGGTGTCTGCCGCAACTGAGCTCTTCAGACAAGGCAAAACAGAGACCGTGTGAGGCAATGACCGTGTTCGTCAGAGGCACAGTACATCAGATACATTCCAACATCGACCGGATCTTCAAGACACCAGGCGGGGAGAATTTTGAAAGAAATTTTGAAAAATTTGAAAATGTTCAAAAAATCAAAAAATGCTAGAAATTGTCCAAATTGCGCACAAAACAAACAATTTTTGAAAAATTTCACATTCAAATTTTTTTGAGATTTTTTAAAAAATCTGGCTTTATGCGCTTTGCACAAAATTTCCAGCATTTTTTGGTGTTTCGAAAATTTTGAAAATTTTCAACTTTTTCCAAAATTCTCCCCAAGAGATTCATGCCAGCCTCGAAGAATGCGTCACCCAGTCTCTGCCGGACTCCGCCTCTATCTCACCGGATTGCTTTGTGCCTCGGAGTCTACAGCAAACGGCCTCTGCAGGACTCGGTGTGTGAAGGACCGTGCCTCTGCCCGCATCGGTCTCTGCCTTACGTGGTCTCTGCTGCAACTGGGCTCTTCAGAGACGGCACGTCAAGCCACCTTGTGAGGCACAGACCGCGTTCATCAGAGACACAGTACATCAGATACAGTCCGAGACCTACCGGTTGTGCAACGCATGAGGTGGGGAGAATTTTGTCGCAAGTCCCGGAAAGACGCAAGTCCCACGTCGTGAAAAGTCGCAAGTCCCAAGTTGTGAAAAGTCGCAAGTCACGTGTCTGCCCGTCTCCGTCTCTGCTTACGTGGGGTCTGCCGCAACTGAGCTCTTCAGACAAGGCAAAACAGAGACCGTGTGAGGCAATGACCGTGTTCGTCAGAGGCTCAGTACATCAGATACAGTCCAACAACGACCGAATCTTCAAGGCACCAGGTGGGGAGAATTTTGAAAGAAATTTTGAAAAATTTTAAAATGTTCAAAAAGCCAAAAAATGCTAGAAATTGTCCAAATCGCGCACAAAACAAACAATTTTTGAAAAATTTCACCTTCAAATTTTTTTGAGATTTTTTATAAAATCTGGTTTTATGCGCTTTGCACAAAATTTCCAGCATTTTTTGGTGTTTCGAAAATTTTGAAAATTTTCAACTTTTTCCAAAATTCTCCCCAAGATATGCATGCCAGCCTCGAAGAATGCGTCACGCTGTCTCTGCCGGACTCCGCCTCTATCTCACCGGATTGCTTTGTGCGTCGGAGTCTACAGCAAACGGCCTCTGCAGGACTCGGTGTGTGAAGGACCGTGCCTCTGCCCGCATCGGTCTCTGCCTTACGTGGTCTCTGCTGCAACTGGGCTTTTCAGAGACGGCACTTCAAGCCACCTTGTGAGGCACAGACCGCGTTCATCAGAGACACAATACATCAGATACAGTCCGAGACCTACCGGTTGTGCAACGCATGAGGTGGGGAGAATTTTGTCGCAAGTCCCGGAAAGACGCAAGTCCCACGTCGTTTAAAGTCGCAAGTCCCAAGTTGTGAAAGTCGCAAGTCACGTGTCTGCCCGTCTCCGTCTCTGCTTACGTGGTGTCTGGCGCAACTGAGCTCTTCAGACAAGGCAAAACAGAGACCGTGTGAGGCAATGACCGTGTTCGTCAGAGGCACAGTAAATCAGATACAGTCCAACAACGACCGGATCTTCAAGGCACCAGGCGGGGAGAATTTTGAAAGAAATTTTGAAAAATTTTAAAATGTTCAAAAAATCAAAAAATGCTAGACATTGTCCAAATTGCGCACAAAACAAACAATTTTTGAAAAATTTCACCTTCAAATTTTTTTGAGATGTTTTAAAATATCTGGTTTTATGCGCTTTGCACAAAATTTCCAGCATTTTTTGGTGTTTCGAAAATTTTGAAAATTTTCAACTTTTTCCAAAATTCTCCCCAAGAGATGCATGCCAGCCTTGAAGAATGCGTCACGCAGTCTCTGCCGGACTCCGCCTCTATCTCACCGGATTGCTTTGTGCCTCGGAGTCTACAGCAAACGGCCTCTGCAGGACTCGGTGTGTGAAGGACCGTGCCTCTGCCCGCATCGGTCTCTGCCTTACGTGGTCTCTGCTGCAACTGGGCTTTTCAGAGACGGCACGTCAAGCCACCTTGTGAGGCACAGACCGCGTTCATCAGAGACACAGTACATCAGATACAGTCCGAGACCTACCGGTTGTGCAACGCATGAGGTGGGGAGAATTTTGTCGCAAGTCCCGGAAAGACGCAAGTCCCACGTCGTGAAAAGTCGCAAGTCCCAAGTTGTGAAAAGTCGCAAGTCACGTGTCTGCCCGTCTCCGTCTCTGCTTACGTGGTGTCTGCCGCAACTGAGCTCTTCAGACAATGCAAAACAGAGACCGTGTGAGGCAATGACCGTGTTCGTCAGAGGCACAGTACATCAGATACAGTCCAACAACGACCGGATCTTCAAGGCACCAGGCGGGGAGAATTTTGAAAGAAATTTTGAAAAATTTGAAAATGTTCAAAAAATAAAAAAATGCTAGAAATTGTCCAAATCTCGCACAAAACAAACAATTTTTTAAAAATGTCACCTTCAAAATTTTTGTTCAGATTTTTTAAAAAAATTTGGTTTTATGCGCTTTGCACAAAATTTCCAGCATTTTTTGATTTTTCGAAAATTTTGAAAATTTTCAACTTTTTCCAAAACTCTCTCCAAGAGATGCATGGCAGCCTCGAAGAATGCGTCACCCAGTCTCTGCCGGACTCCGCCTCTATCTCACCGGATTGCTTTGTGCCTCGGAGTCTACAGCAAACGGCCTCTGCAGGACTCGGTGTGTGAAAGACCGTGCCTCTGCCCGCATCGGTCTCTGCCATACGTGGTCTCTGCTGCAACTGGGCTTTTCAGAGACGGCACGTCAAGCCACCTTGTGAGGCACAGTCCTCGTTCATCAGAGACACAGTACATCAGATACAGTCCGAGACCGACCGGTTGTGCAACGCATGAGGTGTGGAGAATTTTGTCGAAAGTCCCGAAAAACGCAAGTCCCACGTCGTGAAAAGTCGCAAGTCCCAAGTTGTGAAAAGTCGCAAGTCACGTGTCTGCCCGTCTCCGTCTCTGCTTACGTGGTGTCTGCCGCAACTGAGCTCTTCAGACAATGCAAAACAGAGACCGTGTGAGGCAATGACCGTGTTCGTCAGAGGCACAGTACATCAGAAGCAGTCCAACAACGACCGGATCTTCATGGCACCAGGTGTGGAGAATTTTGAAAGAAATTTTGAAAAAATTGAAAATGTTCAAAAAACCAAAAAATGCTAGAAATTGTCCAAATCGCGCACAAAACAAACAATTTTTGAAAAATTTCACCTTTAAATTTTTTCAGATTTTTAAAAAAAATTTGGTTAATCGCTTTGCACACAATTTCCAGCATTTTTTGATTTTTCGAAAATTTTCAACTTTTTCCAAAATTCTCCCCAAGAGATGCATGCCAGCCTCGAGGAATGCGTCACCCAGTCTCTGCCGGACTCCGCCTCTATCTCACCGGATTGCTTTGTGCCTCGGAGTCTACAGCAAACGGCCTCTGCAGGACTCGGTGTGTGAAGGACCGTGCCTCTGCCCGCATCGGTCTCTGCCTTACGTGGTCTCTGCTGCAACTGGGCTTTTCAGAGACGGCACGTCAAGCCACCTTGTGAGGCACAGACCGCGTTCATCAGAGACACAGTACATCAGATACAGTCCGAGACCTACCGGTTGTGCAACGCATGAGGTGGGGAGAATTTTGTCGCAAGTCCCGGAAAGACGCAAGTCCCACGTCGTGAAAAGTCGCATGTCACGTGTCTGCCCCTCTCCGTCTCTGCCTTACGTGGTGTCTGCCGCAACTGAGCTCTTCAGACAAGGCAAAACAGAGACCGTGTGAGGCAATGACCGTGTTCGTCAGAGGCACAGTACATCAGATACAGTCCAACAACGACCGGATCTTCAAGGCACCAGGTGGGGAGAATTTTGAAAGAAATTTTGAAAAATTTCAAAATGTTCAAAAAACCAAAAAATGCTAGAAATTGTCCAAATCGCGCACAAAACAAACAATTTTTGAAAAATTTCACCTTCAAATTTTTTTGAGATTTTTTAAAAAAATTTGGTTTTATGCGTTTTGCACACAATTTAGAGCATTTTTTGGTTTTTCGAAAATTTTGAAAATTTTCAACTTTTTCCAAAATTCTCCCCAAGAGATGCATGCCAGCCTCGAAGAATGCGTCACGCAGTCTCTGCCGGACTCCGCCTCTATCTCACCGGATTGCTTTGTGCCTCGGAGTCTACAGCGAACGGCCTCTGCAGGACTCGGTGTGTGAAGGACCGTGCCTCTGCCCGCATTGGTCTCTGCCTAACGTGGTCTCTGCTGCAACTGGGCTTTTCAGAGTCGGCACGTCAAGCCACCTTGTGAGGCACAGACCGCGTTCATCAGAGACACAGTACATCAGATACAGTCCGAGACCGACCGGTTGTGCAACGCAAGAGGTGGGGAGAATTTTGTCGCAAGTCCCGAAAAGACGGAAGTCCCACGTCGTGAAAAGTCGCAAGTCCCAAGTTGTGAAAAGTGGCAAGTCACGTGTCTGCCCTTCTCCGTCTCTGCCTTACGTGGTGTCTGCCGCAACTGAGCTCTTCAGACAAGGCAAAACAGAGACCGTGTGAGGCACAGACGGCGTTCATCAGAGACACAGTACATCAGATACAGTCCGAGACCGACCGGTTGTGCAACGCATGAGGTGGGGAGAATTTTGTCGCAAGTCCCGAAAAGACGCAAGTCCCACGTCGTGAAAAGTCGCAAGTCCCAAGTTGTGAAAAGTCGCAAGTCACGTGTCTGCCCGTCTCCGTCTCTGCTTACGTGGTGTCTGCCGCAACTGAGCTCTTCAGACAAGGCAAAACAGAGACCGTGTGAGGCAATGACCATGTTCGTCAGAGGCACAGTACATCAGAAGCAGTCCAACAACGACCGGATCTTCAAGGCACCAGGTGGGGAGAATTTTGAAAGAAATTCTGAAAAATTTGTAAACGTTCAAAAAATCAAAAAATGCTAGAAATTGTCCAAATTGCGCACAAAACAAACAATTTTTGAAAAATATCACCTTCAACTTTTTTTGAGATTTTTCAAAAAAATTTGGTTAAGCGCTTTGCACACAATTTCCAGCATTTTTTGATTTTTCGAAAATTTTCAACTTTTTCCAAAATTCTCCCCAAGAGATGCATGCCAGCCTCGAGGAATGCGTCACCCAGTCTCTGCCGGACTCCGCCTCTATCTCACCGGATTGCTTTGTGCCTCGGACTCTACAGCAAACGGCCTCTGCAGGACTCGGTGTGTGAAGGACCGTGCCTCTGCCCGCATCGGTCTCTGCCTTACGTGGTCTCTGCTGCATCTGGGCTTCTCAGAGACGGCACGTCAAGCCACCTTTTGAGGCACAGACCGCGTTCATCAGAGACACAGTACATCAGATACAGTCCGAGACCGACCGGTTGTGCAACTCATGAGGTGGGGAGAATTTTGTCCGAAGTCCCGAAAAGACGCAAGTCCCACGTCATGAAAAGTCGCAAGTCCCAAGTTGTGAAAAGTCGCAAGTCACGTGTCTGCCCGTCTCCGTCTCTGCCTTACGTGGTGTCTGCCGCAACTGAGCTCTTCAGACAAGGCAAAACAGAGACCGTGTGAGGCAATACCGTGTTCGTCAGAGGCACAGTACATCAGATACAGTCCAACAACGACCGGATCTTCATGGCACCAGGTGTGGAGAATTTTGAAAGAAATTTTGAAAAAATTGAAAATGTTCAAAAAACCAAAAAATGCTAGAAATTGTCCAAATCGCGCACAAAACAAACAATTTTTGAAAAATTTCACCTTTAAATTTTTTCAGATTTTTAAAAAAAATTTGGTTAATCGCTTTGCACACAATTTCCAGCATTTTTTGATTTTTCGAAAATTTTCAACTTTTTCCAAAATTCTCCCCAAGAGATGCATGCCAGCCTCGAGGAATGCGTCACCCAGTCTCTGCCGGACTCCGCCTCTATCTCACCGGATTGCTTTGTGCCTCGGAGTCTACAGCAAACGGCCTCTGCAGGACTCGGTGTGTGAAGGACCGTGCCTCTGCCCGCATCGGTCTCTGCCTTACGTGGTCTCTGCTGCAACTGGGCTTTTCAGAGACGGCACGTCAAGCCACCTTGTGAGGCACAGACCGCGTTCATCAGAGACACAGTACATCAGATACAGTCCGAGACCTACCGGTTGTGCAACGCATGAGGTGGGGAGAATTTTGTCGCAAGTCCCGGAAAGACGCAAGTCCCACGTCGTGAAAAGTCGCATGTCACGTGTCTGCCCCTCTCCGTCTCTGCCTTACGTGGTGTCTGCCGCAACTGAGCTCTTCAGACAAGGCAAAACAGAGACCGTGTGAGGCAATGACCGTGTTCGTCAGAGGCACAGTACATCAGATACAGTCCAACAACGACCGGATCTTCAAGGCACCAGGTGGGGAGAATTTTGAAAGAAATTTTGAAAAATTTCAAAATGTTCAAAAAACCAAAAAATGCTAGAAATTGTCCAAATCGCGCACAAAACAAACAATTTTTGAAAAATTTCACCTTCAAATTTTTTTGAGATTTTTTAAAAAAATTTGGTTTTATGCGTTTTGCACACAATTTAGAGCATTTTTTGGTTTTTCGAAAATTTTGAAAATTTTCAACTTTTTCCAAAATTCTCCCCAAGAGATGCATGCCAGCCTCGAAGAATGCGTCACGCAGTCTCTGCCGGACTCCGCCTCTATCTCACCGGATTGCTTTGTGCCTCGGAGTCTACAGCGAACGGCCTCTGCAGGACTCGGTGTGTGAAGGACCGTGCCTCTGCCCGCATTGGTCTCTGCCTAACGTGGTCTCTGCTGCAACTGGGCTTTTCAGAGTCGGCACGTCAAGCCACCTTGTGAGGCACAGACCGCGTTCATCAGAGACACAGTACATCAGATACAGTCCGAGACCGACCGGTTGTGCAACGCAAGAGGTGGGGAGAATTTTGTCGCAAGTCCCGAAAAGACGGAAGTCCCACGTCGTGAAAAGTCGCAAGTCCCAAGTTGTGAAAAGTGGCAAGTCACGTGTCTGCCCTTCTCCGTCTCTGCCTTACGTGGTGTCTGCCGCAACTGAGCTCTTCAGACAAGGCAAAACAGAGACCGTGTGAGGCACAGACGGCGTTCATCAGAGACACAGTACATCAGATACAGTCCGAGACCGACCGGTTGTGCAACGCATGAGGTGGGGAGAATTTTGTCGCAAGTCCCGAAAAGACGCAAGTCCCACGTCGTGAAAAGTCGCAAGTCCCAAGTTGTGAAAAGTCGCAAGTCACGTGTCTGCCCGTCTCCGTCTCTGCTTACGTGGTGTCTGCCGCAACTGAGCTCTTCAGACAAGGCAAAACAGAGACCGTGTGAGGCAATGACCATGTTCGTCAGAGGCACAGTACATCAGAAGCAGTCCAACAACGACCGGATCTTCAAGGCACCAGGTGGGGAGAATTTTGAAAGAAATTCTGAAAAATTTGTAAACGTTCAAAAAATCAAAAAATGCTAGAAATTGTCCAAATTGCGCACAAAACAAACAATTTTTGAAAAATATCACCTTCAACTTTTTTTGAGATTTTTCAAAAAAATTTGGTTAAGCGCTTTGCACACAATTTCCAGCATTTTTTGATTTTTCGAAAATTTTCAACTTTTTCCAAAATTCTCCCCAAGAGATGCATGCCAGCCTCGAGGAATGCGTCACCCAGTCTCTGCCGGACTCCGCCTCTATCTCACCGGATTGCTTTGTGCCTCGGACTCTACAGCAAACGGCCTCTGCAGGACTCGGTGTGTGAAGGACCGTGCCTCTGCCCGCATCGGTCTCTGCCTTACGTGGTCTCTGCTGCATCTGGGCTTCTCAGAGACGGCACGTCAAGCCACCTTTTGAGGCACAGACCGCGTTCATCAGAGACACAGTACATCAGATACAGTCCGAGACCGACCGGTTGTGCAACTCATGAGGTGGGGAGAATTTTGTCCGAAGTCCCGAAAAGACGCAAGTCCCACGTCATGAAAAGTCGCAAGTCCCAAGTTGTGAAAAGTCGCAAGTCACGTGTCTGCCCGTCTCCGTCTCTGCCTTACGTGGTGTCTGCCGCAACTGAGCTCTTCAGACAAGGCAAAACAGAGACCGTGTGAGGCAATACCGTGTTCGTCAGAGGCACAGTACATCAGATACAGTCCAACAACGACCGGATCTTCAAGGCACCAGGTGGGGAGAATTTTGAAAGAAATTTTGAAAAATTTGAAAACGTTCAAAAAATCAAAAAATGCTAGAAATTGTCCAAATTGCGCACAAAACAAACAATTTTCGAAAAATAACACCTTCAATTTTTTTTGAAATTTTTAAAAAAAATTGGTTTTATGCGCTTTGCACACAATTTCCAGCATTTTTTGGTTTTTCGTAAATTTTGAAAATTTTCAACTTTTTCCAAAATTCTCCCCAAGAGATGCATGCCAGCCTCGAAGAATGCGTCACCCAGTCTCTGCCTGACTCCGCCTCTATCTCACCGGATTGCTTTGTTCCTCGGAGTCTACAGCAAACGGCCTCTGCAGGACTCGGTGTGTGAAGGACCGTGCCTCTGCCCGCATCAGTCTCTGCCTTACGTGGTCTCTGCTGCAACTGGGCTTTTCAGAGACGGCACGTCAAGCCACCTTGTGAGGCACAGACCACGTTCATCAGAGACACAGTACATCAGATACAGTCCGAGACCGACCGGTTGTGCAACGCATGAGGTGGGGAGAATTTTGTCCCAAGTCCCGAAAAGACGCAAGTCCCACGTCGTGAAAAGTCGCAAGTCCCAAGTTGTGAAAAGTCGCAAGTCACGTTTTTGCCCGTCTCCGTCTCTGCCTTACGTGGTGTTCGCCGCAACTGAGCTCTTTAGACAAGGCAAAACAGAGACCGTGAGAGGCAATGACCGTGTTCGTCAGAGGCACAGTACATCAGATACAGTCCAACAACGACCGGATCTTCAAGGCACCAGGCGGGGAGAATTTTGAAAGAAATTTTGAAAAATTTTAAAATGTTCAAAAAACCAAAAAATGCTAGAAATTGTCCAAATCGCGCACAAAACAAACGATTTTTGAAAAATATCACCTTCAATTTTTTTTGAGATTTTTCAAAAAAATTTGGATTTATGCGCTTTGCACACAATTTCCAGCATTTTTTGATTTTTCGGAAATTTTGAAAATTTTCAACTTTTTCCAAAATTCTCCCCAAGAGATGCATGCCAGCCTCGGATAATGCGTCACCCAGTCTCTGCCGCACTCCGCCTCTGTCTCACCGGGTTGCTTTCTGCCTCGGAGTCTACGGCAACCGGCCTCTGCAGGACTCGGTTTGTGAAGGACCGTGCCTCTGCCTTACGTGGTCTTTGCTGCAAATGGGCTTTTCAGAGACGGCAAGTCAAGAGACCGTGTGAGGCAGAGACCGCGTTCATCAGGGACACAGTACATCTGATACAGTCCGAGACCAACCGGTTGTGCAACGCATGAGGTTGGGAGAATTTTGTCCCAAGTCCCGAAAAGACGCAAGTCCCACGACGTGAAAAGTCGCAAGTCCCAAGTTGTGAAAAGTCGCAAGTCACGTGTCTGGTCGTCTCCGTCTCTGCCTTACTTGGTGTCTGCCGCAAGTGAGCTTTTCATACAAGGCAAAACAGAGACCGTGTGAGGCAATGACCGTGTTCCTCAGAGGCACAGTACACCAGATACAGTCCAACAAAGACCGGATCTTCAAGGCATCAGGTGGGGAGAATTTTGAAATATATTTTGAAAATGTTAAAAAAATCAAAAAATGTTGGAAATTGTCCAAGAAGCGCACAGAACAAAAAATTTCGGCCTCACACGGTGTTTGGAAGACTCCGCATGACTTAGAGGTTAGGTTAGTTTAGGGTGGGTTAGGTTAGGATAGGATAGGTTAGTTTGGGTTAGGTTGGGTTATATTAGGTTAGATTGGGTTAGGTTACTTTAGATTAAGTTCGGTTAGGATAAGTTGGGTTAGTGTAGGTTGGGTTTGTTTAGATTAGGTTAGGATAGGTTAGGTTAAGTTGGTTTGGTTAGATTAGGTAAGAATAATTTTGGTTATGTTGGGTTAGGTTAGGATAGGTAGGTTAGCTTGGGTTAGGTTAGGTTAGGTTAGGTTGGGTTAGGTGACATTGAGTTGAGCTGGATTAGGTTAGGTTCGGGTAAGATAGGATAGGTTAGGTTAGGTTGAATTAGGTTAAGTTAGGCTACGTTTGGTTGGGTTAGGATGGGCTAGGCTGGGTTTGGTTTGGTTAAAATAGGTTAAGATAAGATAGGTTAGGTTGCGTTAAGTTAGGTTAGGTTAGGATAGGATAGGTTGGGTTAGGTTATGTTAGGTTTGGTTAAGTTAGGTTAAGGTAGGTTAGGTTAGTTTGGATTGGGTTAGGTTACGATACGTTAGGATAGGTTGGATTACGTTGGGTTAGGAAATGATATGTTAGGTTAGGTTGGGTTGGTTTTGGTTAGGTTAAGATAGGGCAGTTCAGGTTAGGTTAGGATAGGATATGTTAAGTTAGATTAGGTTGGGTTAGGTTAGGTTGCTTTAGGTTAGGTTAGGTTAGGAAAGGTTAGGTTGGGTTAGGTTATGATAGGATAGGTTATGTTGGGTTAGGTTAACTTAGGCTAGAGACAGTGTCATACAAAGACCGGATCTTACTGAGACAGGATCAGTTAGACAGGCTACGTCAAAGACCGGATGAGGATAGAGCACAATGCTGAGAGCGATCGGGTTTGGAGAATTTTTGGAAAAAAATACGAAATTTTTCCAAATTTTCAAAAAAACAAAAAATGCTGTAAATTGTAAAAAATCGCACAAAAGAAAACAAATTGGAAAATTTTACCTTCAATTTTTGTTTTCAAACATTTAGGAAATTTTTGGTGTTGTGCGCTTTTCAGACAATTTTCCGCGCTTTTGATTCTTCAAAAATTTTATTTCTTTTTAGAATTTTCATTTGTTGATACATACAAGAACCGGTCTCTGACAAACTCGATGTAACAAAGGCACGGTCTCTCTCACCCGATCTCTGCTTCAACTGGTCTTCTTCAGACACGTTCTCTGCTTCACACGGTCTCTGCAAGACTCCGTATGTCTCAGAGGTTAGGTTGGGTTGGGTTAGGTTAGGTTAGGTTGGGTTAGGTTAGGTTAGGATTGGTTAGGTTAGGTTTCGGTTAGGTTAGTTTGAGATAGGTTAGTTTGGGTTAAGTTAGGTTGGGTTAGGTTTGGTTAGGTTAGGATTGGTTAGGTTAGGTTGGGTTAGGTTAGGTTGAGATAGGTTAGGTTGGGTTAGGTTAGGTTACGTTATGTTAGGATAGGTTAGGTTGGATTAGATTAGGTTAGGTTAGATTGGGTTAGGTTGATAGGTTAGATTAAGATATGATAGGTTAGATTAGATTAGGTTGGATTAGGTTAGGATAGGTTAGGTTAGGTTGGGATAGGTTAGGGTAAGTTAGGTTACGTTAGGATAGGATAGGTTGGGTTGGGCTAGGTTAGGATAGGATAGGTTGGGTTAGGTTAGGTTAACTTTTGTTGGAGACAGTGTCATACAGAGACCGGACCTTACTGAGACAGGATCAGTCAGACAGGGTATGTCAAAGACCGGATGAGGCAGAGCACTTTGGTGACAGCGATCGGGTGGGGAGAATTTTTGGAGAAGATATGAAATTTTTCCAAATTTTCAAAAAATCAAGAAATGCTGGAAATTGTCCAAAAAGCGCACAAAACCAAAAAGAATTGGAAAATTTTACATTCAAATTTTTTTTTCAAGAATTAACCGGTCTCTGATAAACTATATCTAACACAGGCACGGTCTCTCTCATCCGATCTGTGCTTCAACCGGTCTTCGTCAGACACGTTCTCTGCCTCACACGGTCTCTGCAAGACTCCGCATGTCTCAGAGTTTAGATTGGGTTAGGTTAGGTTTGGTTAGGTTAGGATTGGTTAGGTTAGGTTGGGTTAGGTTAGGTTGGGATAGGTTAGGTTAAGTTATGTTAGGATAGGTTGGGTTAGGTTAGGTTGGTTTAAGTTAGGTTAGGTTAGTATAGGTTACGTTGTTAGGTTAGGCTAGGTTAAGATATGATAGATTAGGTTGGGTTAGGTTAGGATAGGTTAAGTTAGGTTTGGTTAGGTTAGTTTGGGTTAGGTTAGGTTGGGATAGGTTAGGTTAGTTTAGGTTGTGTTAGGTTAGGATAGGATAGGTTAGGTTATGTTAGGTTATGTTAGGTTAGGCTAGGCTAGATACCTCCTGTTAGAGACTGGGTCATACAGAGACCTAGTCCGGCAGAGACTGTCCATCTGCGACAGGGTACGACAGAGACCGTGTCTGGCAGACACAAGTTAAGGTAAGGAACGGTGGGGAAATTTTTCAAAATTTTCAAAAATTTTCAAAAATTAAAAAATGATGGAAATTGGCGAAAAAGTGCACAGGACTAAAAAAGAATTGAAAAATTTCAATTTCAAATAATTTTCAAATATATCGAAAGATTTTGGTTTTGTGCGCTTCTTGAACATTTTCCAACAATTTTTCATATTTTGAATTTTTTTTCAAAATTCTCCTCACCCGGTCTCCACCGGACCCGGTCAGGTACCGACGTAGGTCTCGGCCTCGTTGAGACAAGTCTGCGCCAAGACACGGCCTCGTCGATACGCAGCATCGCGGTAGCAAGTATTATGGGCAAGGACAGAGGTGTCTATGTAGCCATAGTAACAGGCCTAGCCAGAACGGAGTATGGATAAATTAGTATGAGCATTTGCAAGATTTGTCTCTGTGGCTATTGGAATTGGAATGACCAAGAGGTTTTATAGAGCCGTTATTTTGGGCATTGACATATGGGTCTATATAGTACTTAATATGTGCATGATCATGTGGATCTATATAGCTATTATTAAGTGCATGTTTCCCAGTTTCTATAGAGCCATTATTATGGGAATGGCCAGATTTCTATATGGTCAGTATAATGGTCATGAAGAGAGGAGTCAACAGCCAGTATTGTGATCACGGCTAAGATCATCTATACCCATTACAGTGGGCATGTTCAGAGTGGTCTAGATAGCCATTATTATGGGAATTATCATGGGTATTGTTAGCCCATTGTATGGGAGTGGTGAGATAGGTCTACATAGAGTGTGTTATGGGAATGACCACAGGCTATATGTGCAGGACTGTAACTCAGATGAGAAGAATTTCTGGACCTATGTCAGTACTACCTTCTTTCATCCTCAGAGTTATTAGAACATGCTCTCGAAGTTTGGCCAGACATTTAAGGACCACTCTGTAGAGACATCTACTCATTGTTATAATATTGTAAATATAGAAATATCTGTCCATGTTTATTATAGTGGCTCCATTGACACCTCTGTCCTGCTGCATATTTTTGCTTTTTGACATATCTGGCCATAACCATAGAACTGGCTATACAGAACTATCTAGTCATGGCCTTTATAATGACCATTACCATGCCCATAATAGTGGCAAAAAGACTGTTTTGGCATTTCCCATAAAACTGGCTGTTTATACCCAAAATACTGGTTCTTTTGTCACTTTCTCTATCCCCATAATACTAGTAACATCAACCCCTTATCCAGCCTTAAACTACTGGCTATATCTACCATGCACACGTGCACACAATACGAAGTGCGACAATTAAATTACCAGAATGCCCGCTCACATATGTCACGTCGAGTACCAAGTGAGCAATAGCTTGGCAGTGACATGTTACGACGTGTGTGGTGAAGCAAACAAGGCAGTAGTAATGAAGCAATAGCAGCGTTACATGAGCATTTTCATCCCGATAGAAAAATGAGAGACAGATTGTTGGAGCAGTGCACTGACATCAAGTTTTGCGCAAAGTTAGGAAAAATCAGTAGTGAAACTCTGTAGATGTTAACAGAGTCTTACGGTACAGACGCTATCAAAAAGTTTAATGTCTTTGAGTGGCATAAAAGGTTTAAAGGGGGCGCTCATATCACAAGCCCAAGTGAAGATAATGCTCATTTATTTTCTGATCACAAGGGCATTGTTAACTTTTAGTTTCTTAAAGAATGCCAAAAAGTGCATAAATATTGTTATTTGGAAATGTTGGCAAGGTTACATGAGTCTGTTTGTTGGAGAAGACCACAACTTTACCTGTGCTCATGATTTGCTTGCTGTCCAGGAGTTTTTGGCAAAAAAATCAATATTGAAATTTGACCATCTACCATAAAATGGCAGATCTAGCCCTGTATGACTCGGCTATTTCCAAAACTGAAGACAGCTTTGAAGGGCCACAGATTATCAGACATTGATGACATTCAGGGACATGAGACAACCATCCCAATGAGAATTCCAGAAGAGGAGTTCCAGAAATATTTTGAGCAGAGGAAACACTGACTAACTAAGTGTTTTGGTGCACAAGGAGACTACTTCAAATGTGAAAGCAACCATTAGTGTGTAAGTAATTAAATGCAGCTTCTATGTTGCATTCCAGGAACTTAATTATTACACCTTCTACTGTGTATACGAGGGGTGTATACAAATGATTTAGACTGGAGTTACGATTTCAACCTGGCAGGTGGCAGCAGTCCGCTGCCTTGGTGTAATCCGAGTGTTCTGTTCTATACTGTCACACACCTATGGCTATATCATGGTTATGTCATTGTACTTACAAGGCTGTTGTTCAGGAGGCTGACAGTGTTTGGAGATAACACTCCAGGAATCAATGCCATTGTTTTAATGATGCCAATAAGTGTCCCTGAAACATTCAAATGATACTGGCTGGATAGCCTTCAACAAAAAATTGTTATGATCATTGCATTCACCTACAATATACCTCATTAATTCACAATTGCCCTACCATATTTTATTCTGTCCTATGCAACCTCAGAAACTGATAAAACAGCTGGGTAACTAACCAACAATAAATGTTTTAAGATAGTTGTCACTGTTGTTAAGGACCAAAAAAGATTTTATATGCATTCTTCTAATAACAATACTACGAAATATGCCATACAATAGTAATATACTTCTCCAGGTTGTGTAAATGTATGAGTGAAATATCATTGTATATCTCTGTAGATAGCAGCACAGTAACCTCCCCACCCCTAAACAGATGGACCATACCCCAATGTTCTACAACACACCACAACATAAACAACTCAGAAAAAACACACAAAGACTCATCAGGCTGTGCTAAAATCATTTTGGTAAAATTTTTGGGTTTTTAACTACTAACTAAACTAGAAATGTTTGAATATATAGTTTTATCATTATTTATGGGCATTGGGGAGGACATCCTTAGTACCATGACATAGAAACAGGGAAGTTAACCAGATAATGGCCCCATTAGTCCAGAATATGTTGTTCAAGTGAAAAGAGCATGTTAAAAGTGATGTACAGGAAATGCCAACAATCAAGTACCTGCAAAGTTGGGACTGAGATCAACAATATTGGGCAAACTGCCTGAAGAGCTGGCTCCTCCCACTGCAGAAGCCAAAGCTAGCAGTACTACAGCAACTGTTGCACTACTTTTGCTGAGGAATCCGAGTACTACAAGCAGTACAGCAGGGATAAATTCACCTGTCAAACAGAATATCGTAACTCTCAGATGTCTGCAAACAGTCTTAGTACAAATTTATTTCCTTGTTCTGACTCTTACACATGCTTTCATCTAATCATGTACTAATATAGCAGGCCCCCTTGAAGGAAACTAATGTATCAATAATATGTACTAGGGATCCTTTAGTTCATCTAGAACAGACTTTACTGATTCAGCATCACACAATGAAAACACATTACATACAGCAACAATAAAATTCTTTTACAAAATTTATGCACACTTTTATTTTCAATTATTATAGTGTACTTACTTGTGGCTACAGAGATTTTGCGAACTACAGTTATTGACAAATATTTATTGCGCAACATGTAGTCCATTACAGTAGAGAAAGCAAGACTGAAGGCAAACTTGCAGAGTTCAGGTATACCAGAAACAAAGCCATTCTGTAACAGAGAAACAAAACCCTTTGCAACTATTTGTCTGCAAGTGAACAAAGAGTTAATACTGTAGTGAGGCAAAATACACATGGTATCCTGTATGAAGAATATTTGACTCACTGACTGATTGACTCTATGACGCGACAGCCCGAAGCCAAGCCTTGGCCTCTTCCCATGTGGGAGGTTTCTTTGTCTGTGAAGTGTACATTTATGAGTAGCGAGTGACAAGCCTGTCGCCATCGGTGGACTAGTGGGTTGTGTACTGAAACCTGGCCGAGGTTGGTGGATTTTTAAGGGTGATAAAAATCCATAGCACAACTTGCTTTGGAAGGGAAGTAAAGCCAGCGGTCGTAGATATACAGCATGTAAAAGGACTTTACGAGTATGGACGAGATGTTTTGCAAGCAAAATGCAGCTGCTATTTCTCACCCAAGTCTCCCGATTGACTGCTAGATGGTTCTGGCATTCAAATCGGGATTGATTAGAAATTGTGCAGAGTCAGTGGGCTGGACACTCACTACTCACAAATTCACACTTCAAAGACCGAGAAACCTCCATAGAGGCGGCCGAGACCCACACCGGGTAGTAAAGCCAGTGATGATGATGAGTGACAAGCCCACTGCCTCTGCACAATTTCTACTTAACCCTGACATACACTCACATACAATAATTTTTTGTATGCTAATTTGCAGACTAGTTCTTTACTAAGCTTTCCATATAATATCCTATTAACAATACAACAACATAGAAAGTTTTTAAAATAATATATAATTCTAACACATTCACTGATAATATTAGTACCTGATACAAGGACAGTCTGAAACATTACAGCATTACATTACAATATTTTGTCTTGCCTGTAAAAGAAGTCATTCAATTGTTCCAAAAATTTATGATAACAAAGTAAGTAAAATTACTCGAAAATCAAAATAAGTACAAATTTTTTTCAATTGACACTTCTCATCCATGCCCATTTATATGCTCCATTATCCTATAATGGAGGATTTAAAGCGGTATAAAAACAAGGCTTTGTCAATCCCTGGGATTGGGATTAGCCCCGCCTATGGCACCCAACAGAATAGGTATTTTTACCTGAAGACTAAAGCAGAGCCAGGTCTGGAAATATAGTGGTCTTAGTTTGGAATGTCAAATGATGAATCAAGTCCATAAAAAGAACAATGTTGAATGTAATGTACCATCACTGGAATATGTTAATTATTTTATGTAACTTTATTTAATTATTGCTACTTAGCACTTACTTACTTACTACTTACTCCATGGAGCCAAGTCAATAGTCGCTCAGTTACTCAAGAAATTCCCAACATTTTATGCCCAAAGGTTCTTACCGCATTCACAAGAGCCCACCACTGTTCCCTCCACACCACCCCACGCTGCTTAGCACACAGGATTAAATTGACATCTACATTACTGGCAGTTATTGAGTTAATACTTACCGTTTTGATATCCAGCATGTAAACACTTCTGAAATAGGCAGGCAGTTGCATGGTTAATGTGATGGTTCCCCACATGAGACCCTGTGAGGCAAACAGTACAGCCCAAAATGGTACTGACAAGAGAATCGATGACCAAGGGGTTTGTAATGGAGGGTCCTGTAAAAGATTGTTGTTACTTTAAAGTCAGCCCTTATACTTCTGTATATTTATTGGTTAAAGAGGTAAGGAACTGTAAAAAGATTTTAAGGAAAGCAGAAACAATTTTGGATTCGGGATGAAGGGTATTACTTTGAATATTTCATTAAATTAAAAGTGCTTCTTTTCCATATCTTTGAATTTCCAAATTTGAGACAGTATAATATCTCTTGAATAATGTGTCACTGGTAAGAACTTGTAGGTGACTGAAAAGTATAACAGTACTTACAACCTCTGTTTTACAATGCAGTCCTATTTTGACAGGTAAAATAGGATTTTTTCATGCTTCATTACTATCCAGAAGCACAGGATCCAACATACAAGACCTGACAAATAACCACGTTGATGTCAGATTTTAGGTGGGAAAATATGGATTGTGGTTTTTTGAGTTACAACACCATATATTTTTGTACGAGATTACCAACCTTTTGGGGGAACTTCGTAGCTCCATATTTCTAGTATAAGTGAAGATGGAGGTGACAAATTCCTCTGAGACGCTGGTAACTGTCAACAAGTTTACATTGTGTAATAACTTGAAAGACCACATTCCTAAACAGGCTGATAATTTTGTACAAAAAATTGCAACACTGATAAGTTGGCATGTGTGGCAAAAACATGATACATTTTGAAATTTTACAGAAAGTTAGGAACTGCTATTGATGAACTTGAGAAACTCACGTAGGCTAAGTAATTTATTGTTTACAGTACGCACCAAGTTCTTACTTTCCTAGGCATATATGTTCTAAAGAAGTTCTGAATTCAGGTACTCTACATGGAAGTCAATTACAGGCTTTATTTGGAAATGCGTGCTTTAGCTGTTTGTCAACTGACAACTTAATTAGCAAAATAATTGTCATATTTCCTCTTAAAATTTCTCAAATACCTTGTGGGAAGCAACAGAGTCTCCAATAACACGTTCCAGGTACTTCCGTTCAGCGTCCGATATCCGTGGGTGCTGTGCGGGAGAGTCATACACAAGATACCACCAGAAAGCATACCACGTCAGCGTGAGAGCTCCAGTCACATAGAAAACATACTGCCAATCCAATACAGCCATGAGAAGCCCACTCAAAGGATATGTTAATGCTGTACCAACAGCAGACCCTGTAAAACACCAAATCACACTGTTATTCAAGATAACATCATGTTATAAATCTTTTCATTCTCAACTAAAGAAACCGTCCAGAAAACAGTGTGCTCTATTAGTCTTGGAAGTAAAATGTCCAACACTGCACATAAAATGAAGATCACTAGAACACTGAATCACATTCTGGACAGACTTTCCTTGCAACATTATCAGCCCTTTGAAGTTGCAACTTATCAAAATAATATTTAAGAACTCTGTCTATACATCAAATAAAACACAACACTTCAGCATTACAAAGATCAGTTTCTTAATCTGTTTAAGGAAATAACTATTGTTTACGCTGATAATAATACAAGACACATAAATATAAAATGTACAGTTCAAGCAGATGGTACATACTTAGTTCCCATTCAGCTTTAAGCAGTTAATGTGAGATATTCTATACCCAAACAGGACTCACTTATAGGAATTTATACAAGTGAGTCCTGTTTATTTTCTTATAATATCTTAAAAACTTATTACCCTAAAAGTAGATTCCTACAATTTATATTACCAAACAATATATGTACAGGTAATTAGTACTTATATCAACAATACAAATTATAAAAAGCACAAAATTGGCTTTTGAATAATGGTCAGAACCATGTGTGTAAGCATTTTCTGAATTAAGTAAAATCTCCAGAAAGGGAAAATCAGGGTACCCAAATATCCTAGTCTTCTTTATATGGGATTTTTTTAGGGATCATACAGAGAAGTTGGGTGACAAGCTTTTCACTCAGGTAACAGTAACAGCAGCTTTGAAAAGAACACAAGTAATTTCTAGCTGATTCATATTTCATACTAATATCTTCAGCTAAACAGATATATTAGGTTACATCTTTGAAAAAAAAACTGCTAGAGGTGATTCAGCATGCAGTGGAATACCATCCAATTCTATTCTGATAAGCTCCATTCCTGGCTTACTAAATCCATTATGCCACTACTTAAACTGCTCAGAACTATAAGTATTATTAACACAAGACATTGTCTTACAGAACAATTATGAAACAAACCGCAATCCACTTGTTAATGTTTACAGAATTTTATTCTTCAACTAGAATATTTCAATTGGATTTTCAGAGAAGCTATATTAATTATTTTATTTTCCAATCTTGACTTTCCTTCTTCCCCACTTAATGGTACCTGCACCTTGTCGTGGTGATGGGGCTTCAGTACCTCAGTGACCCCAAGAGCTACTGGTAGGGCCTCCCTAGCCAGATTGGTCGAGGGGGGAGAGGTCAGGCTAAGACAGGTACCCTGGTCCTCCAGGTTGGGGGTTGGTCGCAAGACTAACAACCTTGCACCGTAAAAAGGAAGATGTTTCAAAGCCTCGGGACAGGCAGCGGAGGATAGGACCGAATGGAAGAGGAGAATTGAGGAGGCCATGGACCAAATACGGACCGGAGAGCCATAAAAGAAGAAGAAGAAGAAGAAGAAGAAGAATAATAATAAGAAGAAGAACTTTCCTTCTTACTCTTTTTTCAGTGCTAGAATTAGCTCAAGGTTCGTATAACCCCTAAACAAAATATTGAAGTTTGAAAATGACAGCTTTAAAAAACATTCAGATCAAAACTAAGATAAAACAGACTTTTGGGAGGATTCTTTTCATGCAAGTATGAATTCCAATTAAAAAATGACATAGTACACAAAAATGTTGCCACTCTATAACAATATCGCACCATTTTTAATCAAGCGATTATGAAATAAAGCCTGATTATTTTATGAACACTTAAAAATCACAACAGATATAAGAAATGACAATGGATCTCAGTTTCCCAATATCGCGAGTACTTGGAAATCAGTAGAATAAGGTGGAAAACTTTAATCAGAATAAATGTTAATGTAGCATTGAATCAAACTGGCTACATCTTGAAAACATTAAACTGCGTATGAATGCCCTCAGGCAGGACAATGGTAGAACTCGCAACTGTATCATTATGCTCGGTATATTTCTTCGCAGCATTTTTGTAAATTATAAAATGTTATATTTTTCCAGATAATCAAAAGATGGTTGTAGTAATTCCTCTTTCTCTGCATGTACATGTGGTGTAAGCTTACCATGGTAAGTAGTCATAAACTTGCTGCGCTCAGTGGATGGAATCCAATGAGCTGAGAGGACATGGGTTGCTGGCCAAGTCACACCCTGTTGTCAAACAGAAAATTTATGTCCAAGGATGCCAACTCTCTCGTAGGGTACTATTAGCATTTAAATATTGATACAGAATACATTAATAAATATGCTATAGCAGTAAAATTTATAAATCAATGTTCATATTTAATAAATATTGTAACTTTTAGTTTCATACCAGAGCAAGTCCTTGGATGGCTCTGAGAACTGCAGCCGCTCCATAATGTACTCTGCAAGCTAATGGGAAAACGAGGTTCAGCAGTCCTGCCAATAAAACACCAAAACCCAATACATGACAGCCACCAAACCTCTGAGCCAGCAAACCACCTGGAAGTTCTGTTATCCAGTAACTCCAGTAGAACGCACTGAGGACCATCGCAGTTTCTTGTTCATCCCAGTTTAACTTCTGAAACAGTTAATAAATTCCATATTGATAATCAAAGATTTGTAATAATTCAGAACAGAGTGCGAAAGTCTCTGACAGAACAGAGGATAAAAAAGAAAATATAACCAACCAACACTTCACTACGAAATATACATTCAGCATAATTTTTTGTTTGCTGATCTGTTTTGTAGTTTTGAATAAACAGAAGGTTTATTGTAAATGTTTACTTCTAAAGAAATTTGAAAGAATTCTTGGGAGTCGTAAAGGCTGTGAGATGGACATGTAACTGCTACTGCAGTTCTTATGTAAATAAACAAGAATCTAGTATCATCATATTATCACCCATCACTGACTGCCATGATATTAAATGAAGTACAAAGTTATTTTTGCTTTTATAAACTTACATTTGAATGAGACTCATTTGTTACATTTCCTAAATCTGTCATGCCAACACGAGCAATATACAGATTAGAGCGAATCATTTGAGTGATGAAAAACATGAAGAAGGCCATTATTCCAAGCTGAACTCGTGCAGGTACTAAGGAAAATACAGAAATGTTAAACTACTGCATGATTAAACATTTATAAAATCATATAAACAAATCCCCTATCCCTCCTCTTCACATATATTTAAAATTCAGTTCGTATTAATAAAATGTTTTAAGATAATTGAAGTGGTGCTTACAAATGTTAGAAAAGACAACCTTCAGTTTGGAGTCATATGCACCTGAAGTTGGAGTACATGATTATGCATAAAATTCTTTTCTGTATTCATTACATTGAGAGACAACAAAGAAGTAACAAAATTAAACTTCAGATGGTTTTGGTTCTGACATAAGGAAAAACACAATTCTAAGGCAGGCTACTTCACTCTATTTCAATTTTCAAGAGCTGTTGTGTCTACAATTAATATAATGCAAAAATAGTTGTACTGTATTCAGGAATGACACAGAAGTCTGAAATCTTATTGGGAATCATAATCTTCCTTCAACTGGACCCACAATATTTGTTTTCTGAGCAAGCAATTCAACAAAATTTAATTCTTATAACATTAGGATACAAAGTATAAGCATTACCCAAGGGTATTTTATTCTTTCCAGTAGTTTTACATGGCACAGTATTGCCTTCCATGAAAGTGTGGCTGCTAGCAACATCTTCCATTATGACATGCGACTTTTCAGTTCTTGTGCACACTGGCTTCTCTAAAACACCTACAAGAAACAAATATATGAAAACATAATATCTATGAAATTGATTTTTAAGAGGTTTTCACTCAGAAGTTGTCTGAGATGAGAAATGTACTGACAAATTGTTATTGTTGTTTCTCGGCACTACAACCCTGTTGTGGGTTTTCGCCGCCTCCTTTTCGGAGGTTTCGTGGTCTTGGTCGTGCATGAAGTAGTGGGTGACCAGCCCACTGACTCTGCTCAATTTCTACTCAATCCTGATTTGACTGCCAGAGCCATCTAGCAGTTAGTCAGGAGACTTTTGGGTGAGAAATGGCCGCTGAATTTTGCTTACGAAACATCTCGTATCATGCTCGTAAGGTTCTTTTACATGCCGTAAATCTACGACATGAGACCGCCGGCTTTACTTCCCCTCCGAAGGAAGTTGTGCTACGGATTTTTATCACACTTAAAAATCCACCGACCTCGGCTGGGATTGAACTCGCGAACCTTGAGGTCCTGTGGAGAGCACGCTAACCAATAGTCCACCGAGGGCGACAATGGCAAATTACATGTTCTTGATACAATGAATTACAGACATCTCATGCTTGTTTAATGTTTCCCATAATACTCATATTTAAATGACACCATATTTACATAAAATTTATAAATTGGATTGTGTAAGTTTTGAATTTCTGTAAAACTACATACAACTTTATGGCGTTCTCCTTTACGAAATGCATATAAATCACCACATTCACAATCGTGCTGGACACTGCCTGTTACACAAGACAGATAATGAATCAATCATTATTGCAAACCTTTAGAGAAGCAGGATATCATTTTTATCGATTTTGTACATATTTTAAAAGTTCGGTTCACGCATGTTTCGGTGCCCCCCACCCCACCCCCGCCAATAAAATAACTTTACGGTAATCCACAGTTCGCAAAGATGTTTCGGGGTAGCTCAGTCAGTATAGCTGGACGACCGGCATTCGATCACCAACAGAAACAAAAGAACTTTGTTCTGGCCATTGCGTCCAGACCAACTTTGGTGCGTCCTCTCCTCCAAGCCCTTCCATTTATTTTACTTTATATTGTTAAATGGTTGGCTTATTTACATAAATTCTTTTGTTCAACTTAATGATTAGTTGCCTGCAAGTCATATACAAGTTCCAAGCAAGAGTTGCCAACGTTATTTCCAAACAGTCAACATCCTGACGATGTCACATTCTTCAGTCAAATAAAGACTAAAAACTCTGACTCCACTTACAAACTTCCTTGCACGAATTTTAACATCTCTAGGAAAACTCTGTTTATAAATTTAATTGTAGATTTTAATAAAAACGTTTATAAAACATGAAAAAACTAAAGGTTACCTTTCTCGAAACAGCCTTCATGAGTCACAAAAGAAGCGGGTTTATGGAAATACTCATATGTAAATCGGAATGAAATAAGAGAACAAAACACGAACATGCTTTCTTAATATAAATGTACCGACGTCTGATAGTAAAAATCTCAGTATAAAATCCGCTCCGTACTCGAGCTTGTTAGGCTGGCGAGCAGACGAACAGACAGGTATGGCGAAGTTAGTAGCCGCATTTTTGTCAACTTTTATTTGCAAATGCGGCTATGAAGATCTGGATTACAGCCATGAATGCTAGAGACGCGAAGTAATGGGATCTGCGGTGCTGAGGATATAAGCACCAATTAACGAAGTCCGTCTAAGTATTCAATAAATCAGTGTTTAAAGGTTGACTGTGATAACAAGTATCCCATTATACTCGTATTTTGCTGTATGCAGCTAGTGGTTGCTGTAATAAATTAATGTCCTGACGTCGGAAATTGTTAATTAAATTATTGAATTACACCAGCACCTTTTGACACTTTCTTTATTGATATTTTACAGAAAAAATTAAAATCGGCTTTAGTCAACTTAAAATCTGTCCAGAAATGAATTTCTTCGGTGATGAGAAACTTCGCAATAAATTCAAAAGTTACAGTAATAGTACAGTTCACTACTTTACCGACACTACAATATAAATGACATACACATACGGGTCTCTGATATTTATCAGACATACAAATTGCAATGAAAAACAGTAGTTAGATTTAAAATTATGTTACTTGTTTATTTTTACAAGACTAAAGTTTCATTATACTCCTTTCTGACCACGGTGGTCTAGCGGTTAGAACGCTGGCCTTGTAATCCTAGGGTCTCGGGTTCGATTCCCGGCGGTGCCCGAATTTATAACTTATGTTGGGCAAGGCCGTGGACTAGGCAACACGGAGTTTTCCTCCGGGGCTTCCCCGGTTTCTCCGTGGCATCCCAACAATTACTCCATTCACACACAGAAGAAGGCAATGGCAAACCACTTCTGGATCATCTGCCAAGAACGTATATGAACAGGTCCCAGTCTGAGAAAAGGATGGAAGGATCCTGTTCATATGGACCTGTCGTCAGACAGAACACTAAATAAAAAATATACTCCTTTCTATGTAGGTAGGGTCACAGTGACCGCGCGGTCTGAGGCGCGGGCCTTGTACCGCTTGGTCACTGGGACCGAGGGTTCGAATCCCACTCACTTTCCCTCGTCCAAGGAGTCCTACCCAATGTCTATAATCAAAACCAACGAAAAAGTTGGGACCCGCAGTGCTCAGGCACTTGAAGAACGGGTCGTCAAAGGAAGTATCATTCTACGTATTCTGACAGCGTAATCACTTCTGATTAGCCTATTTCATATTAATTAAGAATGTATCAAATTAATTGTCAACACAAACCAAAGAGGTTTATACTTGTAATCATGTTCGCTTGCAATTAGTTACGTCTCTTTTCACTCAGAACGATAACTTAAGTGACAAAATAACATGAGATTCACTGGCAGGCTCTCCAACGTACTCTTAAAAAGTAGGATCTGGATCCAGCATGACCCTTTCCTGTTGTCAAATCATGATTTAAGTTCCTGTAATAAATGTTCTGTTACCTTCATTGTCTTCCATCACTCTCTTGGTTGTTGGTATAGAACATAGCTATGATGCTGACAGTAACGATAATACAATGCGTACTGCGCATCGCTCTTCGCACGTGAACCTTCTATAAACTTAAAATAGAACACCAGATGGTGTTGCTTTGTGGGGAGGGGAGGCTTTATGCGGAAAACGTGAGTTCTCTGTCGCGTAGACGGTGGTCAGTCACAAAACATCACTGACGATTTTGTTTTCAATACAGAAACAATCGCTAAGTTGACACTGGACTGTCTGTTTATTTGTGGTTTCTTTTTCCGAACCGTGCAGAATGTGAACGACGTATGTTCCTGGGAATTCGTTTCTTGATACAGACTACGGTAATCACGTTCAAAAAATAACACGACAAATGGAACGCTGTCCATGTGGGGAAAAAAAGTGATGTGAAACGCGCCTGGAGCATGACTTTTGTAGTAAGAATAAATTAGAAATACTCAATTCAGACTCCGATACAAAACTGGGCTTTACCTTTACTCCACCTCAAAGCAAGAATGTTACTGACTATGGTAGATGGCTTTCTTCTGGGTTGTTGCGCCGTGTAGTCTGGTAGACGTTTTTCGACGTTTCATCATCCTGATGATGGAGGCAGCAAGGACCTCTGAAACGTCGCCAAACTTCTACCAGACTACACGGCACAACATCCTAGAATACCGCCATCTTCAGACTCACCGCCGTGAAAACCACACGGGATAAAATACCTTGTCTGTCTCGAGAAGAGAACAGAGATGTTATTGTGTACTGAACATCACATAAGGCACTGCAAAACGTTTCCACAACTCTGTATGCTGTCTTAGACTAATAACGTCACAGTTTCTTGCTTTGCAGAGGTGGCTGAACACGATGGTAGCAGCAGGCTTCTAACTAATCCCTCATTACTTTTGCCTACTTCGAGTGCCTCTGAGATGAGCTGAATCTCCCTCCAAGGACAATTCTATCTTTATAGAAAATTCTTTAACTGAACCTACACCGTAAAAAATCTAAACTTCTCAGTGCTAATTTAATAACAGAAGGTGCACACCAACAGGAAACCTAATTACTGCCTTCCCTTTTATCAACTAGACTAAATTCCAAATATCCAGTTGTCTTCACATCTCAGAAATAAACTTGTCCGAGGCTCGGAACTGGAACTGGCCGGTCATACTAGTGACTTTTCGACTTTCTCATCTCTTCCATGCGTACTACTTGGATCGCCCAACTCACGTTTCTTGTTTGAATCACAGTATTTTATGGAGAACAAAAATCATGAAGCGTCTCATTGTATACATTTCTCCATTGGCCCCTTTTATGCACAAATATTCTCCTCAGCATCGTATCCCAAAAGACCCTTAATTTGTCTACCGTTGTGGTAATCAAGTTTAACACACATATAAAATAACAGATCACATTACATTTTAGCTTCAGGTTGTTAGACAGGGGACAGGAAAATAAAACAATTCTGTACACCAATTATTTTTAAAACAATGTCTCGCGTCATATCCGTTATCTATGTTGTTCTATTGTCCATAGGGCTTATGTTACTTGCGAGGCACAATGCTAAGCTGCGAAGATAACGTACGCCCCCTACGTTATTTTCACAGTGTCACAATTACACTGTAAAATGCGTTGCTTACTTTTAAACCTAAATTCGTCACTTGGTCAAAGTGTAGTACAAAATTGATGGTTTATATTACGTGACGTACTCTTCAGTTAAATGTCGTATTGATACCACAAAACACGAGAACAGAGCTCAGTTACTCGTCCCAACAATCTGCCTTCACTACACAACGCGTATACTGTACACAAGGGCACCAACGTTACCTATCTCCACACATCTACACAGCTTCTGTGGTAAACACGCATCCCAACTTAACGTACGCTCTATATCAAAAGCACAGACGTACAAGGTCTAATGCGGTAATTTTGTAATTGAGCCATTACATCGGATGCAGAGTAGGAGAGGTCTTAAAGGGATTATAACAGCAGATAAACTTCAAAAGCTATGACAGCAAAGAGAATGAATCATGAATGGGAAAATGTGATATAACAAGGAAACGTTTTTGCACGTTGCTCCACATGAAATACCCAGATTGTCTGGGGGCGAGTCGTGTGGGGATCCGTAAAGACGGGAATGGTCAACGAGATAAATTATAAAAGAAATGGTTATATTATTTTAGGAATAAGACAGCCCATAGTGTGCAATGTGCATACTTTTCAAGTTGTCATACAATGTATACAATTATCATTTCCAAATAAATAAACATAAAAACCAGGCTGTTTTCTTTTTGTTGAGGGAGGGGTTTAAATAATTTATGTAATTCGTGTCCTATTTGTTGCTCTTAGGCTGAATCCAATAATATATATTTTTAAAATATTTTTCCTCCCTGGGGACCTGTGAAGTCCTAGGAGTTCTACAGAATAAAATTCGGCAGATACAATAACAATAATGTTCTTAGAAATGTAAAGGACGTCACGGATCACCTACACAGGAAAAAAACAACACAATTCAGGTTACTGCATATAGAAAAGTATGACATTGTCTTCAGGGAACAGCAAATAAATGTCTGTCATGATCTGTTTCAACATTATTGCAACGAGGACGAAGAATACGAGAATTTGGTAAAAAGAATTTTGTAACTGAAGCACTGAATACTTCGCAGTGGATTCTATTTGGGTTGGATGAAAGGTGGGTGGGTGTACCACCACAAATAAAATGACTACTAATTTGTTTTCCCTGTTGTTAGTTTGTGAGAATGTATGCTGAGGGTGGGAACCCAACCTCTTCAGGACACTGGAGAGAAAGTTTCAGACTCAACTGGAATAACAATCAAATCAAATTTTTAAGTGGGGAGCGCAGGCCCAAATACTGTTTCTTAATGAGGAGGTTAGATCAAGTGGTAAAGTACGTGATTTGAGTGTCTACCGACACACGCCAATCTTTATGCAAAATGTAATAGGTTTGCTCTTAGTTATTTCAGTATTCCTTCA
Source organism: Zootermopsis nevadensis (assembly GCF_977971745.1). NCBI lineage: Eukaryota > Metazoa > Arthropoda > Insecta > Blattodea > Termopsidae > Zootermopsis > Zootermopsis nevadensis. The sequence continues at coordinate 12,794,274 of NW_028259162.1, forward strand.
CTTTTTATTTTTTATTTCTTCATTCTTTCATTTTCTGTCCATCCAGGTAACTTCATTTAGATAACAGAAATTCTGATTTTTGAGGTTTACCTCTGATAACCCTCTATTTTTGGAAAGTGAAACAATATATGGAAATTTTAATGTAGCTATAAATAAGATAAAATGAAATTCTTCTTCTTTTTCGAGTTTAACAATGTTTATACATTTTCCAGTACCCTTTACGGGTCCCCAACTTCTTAGTTGGCTTGATCTATAGAAATTCAGTAGGACTCCTTGGACGAGGGATCGGCCCGTCGCAAGGCCTCTTACCTGTACAAAGGACAGCACATCACAGAAAAACATCCATGGCTTGAGTGGGATTCAAACCCACGGTCCCTGCGACCAAGCAGCACAAGACCCACGCCTCAGACCGCGCGGCCACTGCGGACCTCATGAAATTAAAATAAGATGTAAAATTACTTACAACAGTAATCAACCATTGAAACACAAATGACACAATGCTAACTCATATGAAACTGTTTCTAATGACAATTAACAATAATTCAATTAATTAAATAAACATAAATGACACAGCACCAACTCATGTTTATTACAATAAATAAATAATTAGTATAATTTTGATTTACAACCATATGAATTTTGTACATCAGCTGCAGCAAAAACATTCATATTAAGCAACATGAATAACAATACAAATGCTTCTTCCATAATGGAAATGCGTTTCCAAGACCTTTCCACTTTCTCCACAGAAAAAATGAACATTTCAACCCTCGGTCATGAAATTTTAAAATACACTGTAAAACTGAAAATTATGGTAAAATAATGTAAATGTGCCTCTGTTCCATAAATACAGTTCTTAGAAAATGTATTTTCATCTAATTAAAACCGATGACACAATATTAATAAAACAACTGAAGGCGAGGGAGTACATAGTTCTGGTGAGAACAAAGTGCGTAACTAATTTTTAAATTTCTCTGTGAATTATTCAACTTAGCCACCATTCATTCAAATATTCTTTACGACAAAATAATAGTCTGCACAAAAAATTATAGATTCATATTATAAGTTTAATGCAATACCATCATCATCATCATCATCTTAAAAAATTGTGTACTGTCATAAAAATTATAACATCAAATTTACTACTAATTATGTCAACTCAGAATTGTCAAAAGAACCATGTAGATACAAAAAATTACAGATTTGAAACTATCCTCTCACTTCCAACTCTGGTCTGAAAATGTCTATTTCCTCATGTATGTAAGATTTGTCCAGCCATCTAGACAGAGCAGCTTTCTTGTAAAGAAAATTAAATAACGTACGTGCTCCTGTTAACACTGGTCTCGAGCGAGACCACTGATATTTGTATCATATCAGGATGAACATTTTGGAACATTGGAGTATTCTTTTTACAGAATATTATTGTTTTTAATAAGATATAAATTAGAAGAGTAGACATTCTAAGTAACATCATCATTAATGCTACTTAGCGTTTCACACGGAGTGAATGTTCAGCGCCTTTGAATCTTTTATGTTATTCAGTTGTGCAAAATCTATTAAAATTTCCCGTGTGAGTCTTCTTCCAACTGCTTAGTATTTAAATATGACACTACTTTAATATTATATGCACTAAGAGCCAGTTGGTTGTTCTATTGTACACAGCCTCTGCAAGAAAGGGTAAATTCAGGTGCTGAATACGGTATAAGATGGAGGAAAACAGAAGAGGAAAGAAAGTATGAAATTAAGACTGACATGAACTTGCACATAAATGAATCTTCCTTGTCAAACAATTAAAAAACTCTCCCAACACGTGTTAACAAAATTCAAAGGTGAAAATATTAAGAGTATACAACCTTAATGCACTGAAAAACACGAGAAAGTGGACATGAGTGAAGTGTGATGCGGAGAAAAAGAGGTTCAGGGAGGAATAAGGGACAGTCCCTTGCTGCCAATGACAGAACAGTTCTGAATGTCTTACTGGGATACTTTGAAGACCCATTCCTCAAGTGCCTGAGCACTGCGGGTCCCAACTTTTCATTGACTTGATCTATAGACATTCGGTAGGACTCCTTGGACGAGGGATCGGCCCGTCGCAAGGCCTCTACCTGTACACAGGACAGCACAACACAGAAAAACTCGGACAAACATCCATGGCTTGAGTGGGATTCAAACCCACGGTCCCAGCGACCAAGCGGCACAAGGCCCACGCGGCCACTGCGGACCCCTCTGAATGTCTTAGTAATCAGATATAAACCAAAATATGGAAGGTAATCTTGGAATATATATTTCGCAGAATGACCTCTTTAGATGTGTAATTTTACTGACTAAAAATGCGTCAGCCAAGTTGCACGGTAAACCCAGTACCTTCATTCCTTTTCTATATTACCCATACAGCTTGATGGTTAGAACATACACTCAGCCAGGATGAGGTACCTGGTTCCATTAATAACTTGGATCACAATTTCTCATCTAACTACGCATCACTAAAACTGTTTGTCACAAGCAGACATAAACATACATTTATGAGCAATGTATTTATGGTAGCTAGGCTTGTCAGCGGAGAAAGATATGTATGAGAAATTTACATGATTCGTGGCAAGACTTTGTTTAACCAGTGACACTTGAAATACACAGAGTAATTTAAAATGTCTTTCAGATGCCAGGCACAAATTACTCTTAAAATATGTTCTTATAATCAGCACACAATTATTTTGATGAAGAAGGTTACCTTGCGTATTAATTGAAAACATTTTGTGTTCAGAAAGCAATTGCCATTACAACATAACCTAAACATGAATAAAATTTAAATTGTTACATGATTTAACAACAAGAAATAAAAATCATACTTACTGATCATAAGATTTTGAAGTTTACAGGGACAAGACAAGCAGGCTAAATGTATTTCTTTACATTTCTATCAGTAATCATTTATAGACATGGCAGATCAGTTCTATTCATTGTGAGGACATTGTTACTCAATCTTTTTGTTTCCGTCATAAATAAAAGAAATTCTATTAAATCACATCACATACAATGCTGATAAATATAAGAGACTGGGGCTAAATCAAATTACAGTAAACCCTTGATTTAATTGACTAATGGATAGCTGATTTTACAATGCCAGTAATGCATCCTTATATCATAATTTCCATAAGAAAAACCATTAAACAGATTAGTAATATGAACTAGACACCTACAATGACACAAAATTAATTAAAATACTACAGTGTAATGAGGCAATTAACCATTAATAGATATTTTTGGTTTTAATGGACTGTTAAAACTAAAAATGTTCACTAATAACCACTGGATTTCTTCTGTGTTAAATTAGCTCTATACACAGATATTTTTGGTTTTAACAGACTTTGTAAAAAATTGAAAATGTCTGCTAATGCTTAGTATCATGAAAAAAATTTGGGAATACCAGATAGTGTCTGTTAAATTGAGGGTTTACTTTTACACAATACATAAAAGGAAAATACTGGTGCATATTTGAGGGCAGCAATAATTTTTTATTTCTGAAACCAATATTTTTACTTTGTAGGGTGTATAAAGGCAGAATTTTTTTTTAGAAATATTTGCTATCAAAAACTACCGAATTACTATGTGAGAATCATTTAAGAAAAGGTGACAAAGTAGCACAAAGGTCTCTCCTCATATTGGAGGCAGTATAAGTTGGTTCCCCCACTTAATTGTACCTGCACCTTGTCGTGGTGGTGGGGCTTGAGTACCTCAGTGACCCCAAGAGCTACTGGTAGGGCCTCCCTAGCCAGATTGGTCGAGGGGGGAGAGGTCAGGCTAAGACAGGTACCCTGGTCCTCCAGGTTGGGTGTTGGTCGCAAGGCAAACAACCTTGCACCGTAAAAAGGAAGATGTTTCGAAACCTCGATCAAAGCCTCGGACAGACGGACCTAATAGAGGACCAAATTGAAGAGAATAATTGAGGAGGCCGTGGACCGAATACGGACCGGAGAGCCATAGAAGAAGAAGAAGAAGAAGAAGAAGAAGAAGATAAGTTGGTTCTGAATATCAGTATCTTATGTATCTCATGGCAACCCTACATTTGGAACAGCTAATATTTCATGGGAAGTAGTCAAAATATTACCTTTCTTTTAAGCAGATCATAGCTTTATTCTTTCCACCAGTACTTTTAAAGTAACATTTATTGCACTTAACATTACAAAACATTTCAGAAATGGTAAAACAGTTTTTATATGAATGTGTGTGACAGTTTCTAAATATAGCAGTACTTCGAGTTGGGGAACTATTCTGCAGATATCTGCCAATTTAAAATACTGACTTAAGCGGCTCTTACATAAATGTATTCCTGATGATGCATACTGAAACAATCTAAAAAGATTAGAATTAAAATAGTCCATGACTAGCATCATTTTCAGCATGCAGTACCACATTTCATTCATATTTTTGACCATAACTCAGTACAATGTAACTTATTAAATAAAGCTTGGTTTAAGCCAATACTATTGTTCAATGAACTGACAAAGCACATGGCAAACCAGATTTCTGTGGCTGTGTTCAAGGAAAGGCAAAGCAAGCAGCATTTATGCTATTTACAGAAAAACAAAACAAACATATTTGCCTGTACAAGACTAGGTCACAATGGATAATTAAAAAAAAAAAAGGATTTGTGCACAAACATTTGATAAAGTTTTCTTTTTACAACAAATCTTACACAATCTGTTACGAGTAACTGCAATTACTGATATTTCAGATTACTGATACTATAGATGTAATCCATATCTATTATCATTCCACTTTATCATAACATCAGCATGCGAGGAACAAAGGTTATGAATGCCAATGTTTGCGAAACACTATTTGGAAAACATTTATTAATAGGCGCTAACAATGAAAACTTTGTTACTTGTATCACTACACCAAAACACATTTATTTACTGCAGTTTACGTGAGTTAGCGAAATGTTACAAACATACGAATATTTATGTTTGATTTCTTATAACCTTTAAAAATATAGTATTTTGTAACACTATTTGGTTGTCACATCATTAAACTACTAATGAAGTTGCATGTGGAATCTCAGACATAAGGTCGGCACTTGATATAAAGATGACCTATCTGCTCCATTAGTTCACCTTTACTGAGCATTAAAAACTTCAACAAATGCTACAAATTCAGTTGTTAAATATTAATCCTGTTTACTTTTAAAGTGTCACTGTGCTTTCACTGTATTTTTTTACAGAAATGAAAAGCATATCACAACTTACACATTAATGACTCAAATGTCACACATGTTGCTTCCAGAAGCTCTATACCAGCGGTCCCCAACCTTTTTGTGCCTACGGGCACATTTGAGAGTTTATGAGATCGTGGCGGGCACCAACCAATTAACAAAGCCAAATTTTCTTTTCTCCGGACAAATAAGATATGGACACCAAATAATACACAACACAAGACGGCGTTTAATGATGCAATCAAAAATAGTAGTTTTATAAGAACAATTATTACTACTCAAGTGGGAAGTTAGTGTGATGTTTGGCACTGCATTTCATCGGCCAGTTTTTCAAATTTGGGAGTGTACGATGATGTTGCTGCTCGCAAACAATCGTCAAGATGGGCGTCCGTAAGTCAAGATCTGCGCTTTGATTTTATAATGTTCGTGGTTGAATGGCCTTCATTATTCAGTATAACCTCTTTCCGTAACAACGCGGGCACCCAAAAAAAGCCGTGGCAGGCGCCATGGCGCCCGCGGGCACCGCGTTGGGGACCACTGTTCTATACCTTTGTTATAAGCTTATTATTACTACATGACACAAAAATCTAAAATCTTTATGTCATCATTGAAATATGTATGTTCTGACCTTCTTGCTTTATCTTTAATTAATACTATGGGAAATCACCTCCAACTAACACTTTCTAGTAAATACACAAAGAAGGCTACATGGAAAAATTTATGGTCATTGCATATATCTTCCTTCATCATTTGCTTAAGGAGCGTTTATAATGATTGTATTTTCTCAAGTGTTTATCTGAGATGAACTGATTTGTCTGAAAGAAGAATTTAACATGTCGGGCTAACATACTAAAGTTTAATGTATCCATGTAAGTTAGACCTTTAGCTTCTATATTCATTTGTAGCATTCTGAACTATATATTATGTGTCTGTCTGTATAACTAGGCAATAAAAACACTTTAATTCGTTCGTTCGTTAATAAAAACATACATACACACATATAAAACAAGCAGAACTATGTTAAAACTGAAGCAACCTCTCGCCCACTGTTCTGGAGTTCACAGGTACGGACGACGAAACTACAGCTTGCCGCAGACCAGCTACGGCCACCAGACCTCCGGATAAATAGCTAAGTGTAGAGTCTATTCCTATGAACAACAACATTCGGTGCAGTGTCGCTTATAGTACTTTTCGTCAAATATCCTATCCATTATTTATTTTCTAAATCAAGTTTTGAGCCATTTAATTAAATGCATTGATTTCCCTGATGCCACTGATGATAACCTTTTAAGGTTGAAACGCGTATGGCAATAGTGTCTCCTTTACAGTGTTAAAGTTGTTTGTGTGCTTATTTATAGGAAGATTTATGTAAATGAACTGGAAAAGATATGAAAGTAAGAAGTCATGGCACAATTCTGGAATTTGCCTAGAGGGTCTAAGGGGGTTGGGGGGCTCAGCCATATTTTTTAATACTTGATTTTGTTTTTAAGTGAATGAAATATTGTAACACCTGCATTAAGATTATTACTTAATTTCTGCCTATGAAAGTGTTCTGATTTGTACAGAAACAGAAAATAGGTGGAAATATTTTTGTTTTTGGAACATCCCCCAAAATGGGAAATTCATAATGACAGCATTCATGTTTTGTTTTTGGCCATCAAAAACTGAGGCCTTGTGCTAAGAAAAAAGTACATACATCTCCAAAAAAGGTTACTAGCAGATGCCAATACTAGCAAGACCATAAAGTTATGAACATAAGAGTATTAGTCAGTGGACAATCGTATACTTTTGACAATCTGGCAAAGTAAGGTGATGTAATTATTGGCAAATCAGTAAAAATATACCATAACATGTGGCTAAATTATTATTTTTGGTATGCTTAATATATTGCCTCTTTTCGAGATAACTATAAAAATGTTAGCTGTCATGAGTTATGTATTGGTCCCATGTAATTCGTAGCAAATAATCCTGCAGCAATTCTAAAACACCACGGACATTTTTTTATGCACACATGAACAACATTATTCATGGTACTTAATACCATTTCTACACATTTAATCTGGATGCCATCTTCCTTTCAATATCTGTCTACAGTGTCGTTAATACTTAGAGCATTTCAGACATAACACAGAACCTGACAACACAACATTTGAGAAAATATTAATCATAGAACTTATACTCACCGACTAGTCAGCTTGGTTACAATTCTAAAGCAAATGACGACTGATGACAAATTTATTCATATATTATACAATTAACATACAAAAGTGAAAAATGAAAAGGAATCTGTTAGAAGAAAACCTTATAACGTTATCGATGAAACTCTTGTCAGTTATATGCAAGACAGTAAGAAGAGCTTTAATTTCAAAATTATTATGCTGACCAGTTTTAATGTTCATGTAATTAGTGATAAATTATTTGGAGCATTTTACAGGCTAGTAGTCACGTTCAATATGTTGCAGACTTATAAGACACGGTGTCTGTCTATCGTCTGTACACTTGCCCAGCACAAACAGTAATGATAATTAAACACTGAGGTTTGTAATTACTTTCGAGTTCATTTTTTGAATAGCATGTTAGTTACAGCACAAAAAAAGACAAACAGCATAGAGCACAAGCTATTGAGTCATCTTGGATAATTTCATTTGCATATATGGTGCCTCAGCATGTAATTGTTATATACAAAGTGATTCTCTTGTTAGGTTAGGTTAGGTTTGCACGTATCAACACTGTTTAGTTTATGGCACAAGGATCATTAGAAGTTGAAAATTGATCAATGTAAACTTTTTGAAATTCTGCAAGCACACTGCATTCTACAGTCTCAGAAGTTGAGCTATATATGAGATCATCCACTATGCTGCAATATCTTGCTGTATCCAGCTCGTCATCTACAAGATATTTTCACAGAAGATTAAAGAATGTGGTTGTAGTTCATGTATAGCTACTACACGTTGAGGTCGGCCATCATTTTTCGGAAGTCTGCTAACGTGTTGTAATCGGGATCAGAGTCGATGTCGGCGAAATCTCGACTGGAGTCCGATTTGGCAAAACTAGGATTATAGCGACTTAAGGAGAGAGGGCAAGGCAGCAATTCTGGCATCACTGAGTGGTGTGTGATCAGTGCTGTGAGTGTTGAAAACTCCTTTGTAAATCCCTGAAACCAACAAATTTCTGCTCTCACACATAAAATTATGCGCTATTGTAAGCTAATACACAACAAAAATAAGTCATCATTGTATCTGAGAGTGTTTAGTATAAACTATCGGTAATGACATAACACAAGTCTCAGTGAACTATGAAAGTTTCTGTTGATGGTGTGGGATAAAATATATGATAATTTTTCTTTTGGATTTTGACCATCATATTTTATGTACACAAGCCACAATACCTCAGAAAATGTGCATTGGTGGTAAGCAGGATTCACGACCCATCAGTACATGGGTTCTATCGGGACCGCAACATTTAACGCTCCTGCTGTGACCCCCTTATATCATGTAATAAACATTGCCTTTTGACAGAAACTTCTTAAAATGTTTCGTTTCTTATTCATATGTTATTTGTATGTTGTAGCACTTCATAACCTACTTTCTTTGAAATTCTATTTTAAGATGTATCTTCAAATACAAAACACAGCCAGTAAGTAACTAATTCACTAGAACCGGGCATGAAGTATTGTGAATAATCAGCTGTCTGACATGATTTGGACACTGCCTCTGCCTGCTACATACACAATATGAAGAGCCCCACAGACATCAACACCCTGTGAAGTTCTATACAGAAAAGGAAATATGTTGGTGTTCTGTTGCCTATGAGAATGATCAAAGACTGAGAAACAATTAGATTACAGTACATCAATCCTAATTATAGACACTGGATGTTAAATCCTTCTGATCAAATGAGGACTTCATTGAATTCAATCACCACAAAGGCCTCTAATTTTCTATAGTACAGGGCCTTCAATAAGTAGTTGATAGTTGATCATGTGGTCAAGAAATTCTTTAATTTTACAGAACACGTCAGTTCATTACTGTGTTCATAAAGCCATCACTGGGCTGTATTTTGGGCTAGTTCAATATCATTCACATCTTTAAAAATCTTTGTGTAAAATCCATTCCAATATATCCTCTCATTCACACTTAGTTTTAACAAGTAGTCCCTTCTATTTAGATTATGAGCAAAAGTCTTTACAATATGCTTTCCTCCTAAATTAAAATGTGCTCACACTCTACAAAGAGACATACAATTTATCACTAAAGATAATGAATAAATAGTAAACTGTTATAGATTTAAAACACTGATAACAAATTAATCTTTTATAATTTGAATTCTGAAAGATTTTAAGAGCATTATTTATACCTCATCCACCCTCAAAGAAGAAACTGCAAATACTTAGTATGATCAATCAAGCTTTTAAAGACGACTCTCTTCTGTATGCTGTGAACTACACAGAAAATTATTTACAAATACTGCAAATAGAAGTATATTCACTTTAGTAATTGAAATTTTAAGCATTGCTGCACTGCAAATTTCAATTGTTTCTCCAGCAGACAATTTCTAATCCATAATATTCCCGCATCAAACGAAACATTTCCAAGTACAATGGTGTGTGATAAGACTATGCTCTCATTTTATTCCTTTTGCTTTCAGACTGTTTATCCCAAGCTTTTGTATTTCATAACCTAATGAAATTTAAATGCTTCATTTTATAAAGCACCTCCTTTGTCATAAGACTATAATGTCAATTCAAATTAAATCCATGTTGATAAAAGGCTGCTCATCAAGCAAAGTCTGTCTCTAATCATAAAACAGAAAATATTTGTTAATGTGATAAAAATGGAATTTGTGGTAGTTGGCTCAGACAGTGATTCAGATAAAAAAGCTATCTTTATTGATGGCTTTGTAGTTTGGTCAAGGTGATCGAAGAGACAATTTTCTTCTCACGGGTTGTGAGGCTCATAGACTTGTAGGTAGACACCAACATGATAGAGAAAATAAAATAAGCAAACAAACAACTATTAACACGCAGGCCAGCTACGGCCACCGGACCATCCTATCAATAGCTAAGTGCAGAGTTCCACTTCTGTGAATAACAACATCTGGTGCAGTATCGTTTGAAATATTTTTGTGAAACACCCTATTCATTATTTATTTCTAAATCCAGTTTAAACCATTTGATTAAGAGAATTAATTTCCTTGATGCCACTGATGATGACCTCTTGAGGTTCAAACGTGTATGGCATCAGTGTCTTTTTTATAGTGTTAATAGTTGTTTGTTTGCTTATTTTGTATTCTAATACACTACACGATATGCAAAGTTTTAAGATGATAGAGAAACATTGGTCTCTACCCATGAGTCTACACAGTGTCACAACCCATGAAAATAATACCGTCATCCTCACACAATAGAGTAAGGATGAAGAAGCAACGAAATTATGCAAGGAGAATAAGAAAAAACCTGTAAACTTCAGAAGGCTGGGGAGAATTTTTAATGCAGAAAATCATATAAATTGATAAACACATACTAAAAACCATTCTTTTGCTCATTTGATTCTCTCCACTTATTCATACATTTTATTCTGGTTCATACACTAGTGAGAAATTTCACTAGTTACCTCACTTTTGGCAACAAAAATCTGATAACAGACCATTACTTTTCTTTGGTGCATTGTATCAGTACAGCATCCACGTCAAAATCATCATAACCTACCGAAACAACAATGAAAGCCAACTAGGTACAAATAAGGGAAGTTTCATATTGTTATCTATCGTTTATCAGTATGGCAAACAACACCATTAAGTAAACTGAATGGCCTTAATTTTTACTTTCTTTTACATATCTGATGAAGGAAAAGGGAGACATTTCAGATATATTACAGAATACGTACCTTGATCTTGTAGCCTTTGTTTGTCCTCATGATGAGGTAGTGTGCTATTCCTGAAGGTTGGAAGTCTCGAGGAACCCTTAGCGATAATGCGTAACACCCAGGTTTACTTGTGGACTCACGAACCATGAAGGCTCCAACTGGTTCCTGGCCAAGAACCTCCAAGGTGATTTCACTAAAACATATGGCAGAGTATCATAAGACTATAATAGGAAATTAATAAGGAATTATATGTTCTTAGTTGGTTATTTTACAGTGCTATATTAACTAATGAGGATATTCAGTGTTGAATGAGATAGTGTAAAATGACCATCAAAGAAGATTCATTGCCCTGATGACGGAGGCAGTATGACCTCTGAAACGTTGGTTAACATCGACCAGACTACACAGCGCAACAAACCAGAAGACAGAAATCTTCATACTCATCGCCCTGATGACGGAGGCAGTATGACCTCTAAAACGTTGGTTAACATCGACCAGACTACACAGCGCAACACCCCAGAAGACAGAAATCTTCATATTCATCGCCCTGATGACGGAGGCAGTATGACCTCTGAAACGTTGGTTAACATCGACCAGACTACACAGCGCAACAACCCAGAAGACAGAAATCTTCATACTCACCACTGTGAAAACCTCAAATCTTAAATAGTTAGTTACTTTACAATATTTCCTCTAATAAATAATCAGAGCCTCATTCAGTACATAGAAATCTATTAGCACATGGTTTACAATTTAAGGTAAGCTTCCTTACCGTGGTATTCCTGCCTGGAACCAGGGTGCTGCCCGAAGTTCACCTTCTTCGGTCCGGTTATTAAGGCTATCGGTGCGCTCTGGTAGAGGGGGAGGTGTGGGAGTGGAACCATGAGTACTGCCATCTGCTGGTGGCTGCAGTGGACAGGACCCTGAACTGCAGGAACTGATCTGTGAGATTCTCTTTGATTTGAAGTCCTGGTCAGTGGAAGCAGGAGAACTTTGAGACAACCTAATATGCGGAAAAGTGCAAAGCTCATTATTAAAAGTGCAAGACTTCTAGAGCAGTGTTCTGCTACCAGTTTACAATGGCACACCGGTATACCACCACAAGGTTTTAGGTGTGTTCTGCAAATTTGATCACAAATCTTATATTCACATTTTATAGGTAGAAAAAGGCAATATCTTATCTTTCATAATTAGAATTCATAATACATGTGTGCGTGTGCACATACTGATTCAACATGAACAGTTTTGAAGTAAAGAGTTTTCTGGATATTTTCCATCGTCTAATAAATAAAATCATAAAATCCATGACGTTTCAGAGATGGAACTCTATCTCTGTCTACAGGTAGACCTACTCTTATTTATTAGACCAGTAGTATTCAACCTGGGGTACGCGAAGCCATCTTAGGGAGCACGTGAAATTTAAAAAAAATATTATTTTATGATAAACACTGAATAATAAGTAATGTAATTTATTTTAGATGTAGATTATATACTACGTATAACTTGAATTATACACCAACAACTTTGGGGGTATAGAGTTGAAGAGAAATTATATCTGAGGGTACGTGAACAAAAAAGGTCGAATACGACGACGGAAAATATCCAGAAGACTCTTTACTTCAACATCACACCATCATCACAAACTTTTAGAAATGAGCTACAGTTTTATTCAAATATGTTACCCCCCCCCCCCCAAGTGATTGATTCTTATAGGACATGGATTTATATATTCATATTTATGGTTATACAACATTTAGTTTCCGCAAGGCAAAATTTTAGTTACCATCGTAAGTCTCTGTCAAAACAGGACGTGCCATGGGTGAAAAAAGTTCGCGGAACACTGTACAACGCCCATAAATCTTAATCTAAAGTAAGAACAGAAACAAATAATTTAAAAATTAATAATTATTGCATCAAATTATATAAAAAATACTTGTGGTATCACTTGTACTTCTATTAAAATATAACAAAATAAGTATCCTGTTACTTAATATAATCTTTTGTTTATTCCACGGGAATATGATAGTAACAGTCACGTATTCAATTCAGTGATGCGATGACAACAAAAAATGGATATTTCTGCTATTCCTTTTAAGGTCTTCGGGTCTAAAGTCAGTTAGAAACTGTTTATTCAGTAGCTGAATTTAATAAAACTCGGACACAAGATAAAGAGTTATTAAGGAGAAAAAATGGTATCACAGACATGACGATATACGTCCGCATATTTTTGAAGATGAGGTTCAAATTTCAATGTGTTATGTAGAATAATTATAGTACTATTAATCTGACCACTAAGTTATGTACGCATGTGTGTTTGTTTGTTTACAAATGTGTGTGAATACATTGTGCAGACATGTATATAGTGTGTATGCCTGCATCCGGTTGGGAGGATAAATATAAAAAAGAATATAATACTTTAGATACCTATATTTGGAAACTGAACTGAACTGAACTGAACTGAACATTGCTTTGAAATGTGATAATTACGAATTATGGGGAGGGGTGAGACAGTGAAAGACGGTACAGTGTTGATTTTTGCCTCACCTATCTGCGAAACACGTTCAGAGAAATCAAAATTATGCAGACATCTGACTATATATTTATTTTTACCTGTTATTGTCTATTTCTATGTGTTTGGTCTGGATTTCACGGTTGTTGTCCACTAGATCACCTCCACTCGATGGTTTTGCCGAGTTTCTCGAAGAGTCAGACTCCGTAATGGCTTCATTCACATATCCACCAGACAGGGGACGGTTACTGGGACTTGTGGGGCTACCGCCGCTCACCACAAGAGGGCAACTATCGTCTCCACCCCCTCCTAACACGACCCCGTTACCCCCTGACAAACCCATAGCCAATCGCTTGATTAGCGGCGGCTTGTCGGTGAGACGTTTGTACGAATTCAGATCTGTAGGGGAGTTACTTTCATCACTGCTGGGTGTGCTCTGCTGTGACTGATTCAGAAGAACATTCTTCTGGTCATCTTCGGACGGTGCCACAGACGTTCCCGTCGCCGTGGTCACATTGTTGAAGTTGTGCAGGGAACGCAGCCCTGGGATGGAAGTTGGAGGAGCGGCGACTGGTGCCTTAACGCCAGCTAGCCGCAACGTCGGTGACCCCGGATGTCGAGGTGCAGTACTCAGTTGCACGTTCATGGCCGCCGTTGTGTTGTCGCCACTGTCTGTAGCTCGAGGGGATGATCGTCCACCTCCTGTTACCTGCTTCGTCTGGAATCACCGACATATTGCTACTTCTCAATGCACTTCTCATCTCGACAAATGTGAATGATTTGATAGGATTGAGGTTATCACGGTGCCGAGTATGAAGGTGGGTGACTTTTGGGTTGTAGCGCCGTGAAGTACGGTAGAAATTTACCGACTCATCTTTTTTGCCAGGATAATGGAGGCAGTAAGTATTAATACCTCTGAAACGTCGGCAAACTTCTACCGGATGTTACGTTCGCATGCTTTTAGCGTTTTTAGATTCTGCAGAAGAAAAATCTTTCCCTTCTACACTAATAAATAATGATAAACCTGTAGTGTGTGGCTTTGACATAATTTAACTTGCAAATTTAGAGTCTGGGGAGGGGGAGGGGATTTAAGAACCTGTTAACTCAGTTATGCAGAGAGCACAAAGGTTAATTACTGCAATAGCAATGTCGGCCCACTGGACAGTATTCTGCGTCAGACGAATTCAATCAATTTTATAACTGATGTTCTTAACATAACGGTTCCATTTCTGTTCTACTCAGTTCTATTGTCCTTTCTCTCCGAGGTTCACTACGAGTAATATGTAAGAATGTGTTTCACTTTGTTTATTGTAATCCCACAGAATAATAATCTTTCTGATTTACTAACTACGTGCAGCAAAGTCCTTCTAGAGAAATTGAAATTCGCCGAAGGAATTCCTCCGCTGATCGAACCCGAGAATTTTCCAGTAGGTCCAATCCTAAGCCGTTTGAATTTAGTTCATATTCTGGCACTCTATAAAGCAACATTTCGGAAAGGGGGTTGTTATTTCCAATAAGCGCAATGTAATAATGGGGGTTACGTTCCTGAGCGTCCGAAAATGACCAAAAAATTAGGAAACAATTTTATTGCCTGGAACGAAACATACAAGAAACGGAACCATATTAGATTTGTATATATTCTATAAAAATAGCAATACGAAACATAACCTAGCTACTCTTCAACATCAGAATACAGCATTACAATGCAACATGGACCACATGAAGTCGTATGCTACAACGTACTGTTTTCGATTGGGAGCTAAGAGCGTATTAATGACAGAAAATCACTAACCCACAGTTTAATGAAGAGGACGATTATGGTACATTTTCAAATTACGTAACATGAATAAATACATAAATATCCGTAACTCAAGTATGTATTGTGCATTATACCGAACCGCGTTTCGAGGTGTTAAAGTTTTACTCAACAGACACTACAGTTTGTAGCCCGTGTTCAAATGCACGGAATTATGTTAGGTTAAACACGAGATTCTAGACAGAAAAATATATGCTTATTTGCCCCTATTTAATTGCAAAGTTCAGACTGGAAGCTGACCAGGTTCATAATACGTTACGCCACTGAGTGTATATATATATATATATATATATAAAACTAATTTGTGTGTTCACTGTTTCGTTTTAGAAAGAATCCAATCTTCTCATTCTTCAATTTTGATTATGAACATACTTGATAATGTTCTTCTGGGTTATGGCGCCGTCTGGACTGGTCGGTATATGCCGACGTTTCGGAGAAGCGTACTGTCTCCATGTTCAGGTCTGAAGTGCGTCACTTAATGAAGTAGTGCCAACTGCCTACGTGGTTTACATAGATTTTGTGAAGCATCACAATATTTGGCTGATAATGTAACCTGTATTTAAAAAGCATAAGTACGCTCCCGCTAACCACTGCAACGAAGTACCAGTTTGTATATTTGAACAACATTAAACAATTCTAAATTCACAGCCACTCATTACTGTTATATCAAAATGTTCATACTGCAAGTCCTTAATGGTCAACTTGAGTAGACCAACATACGCAAGCAACAATTCCGTACATTTTATGAATATCGTACTGCAGGGGCGGAATCCAACAGGTAAAATGCATATTTAGCCAGATTCAGATTCAGTCTGCCAGGCGGTTAGCCAGCTAGTCGAGGCTTACGACTGTAAAGTCCAAAAGAGGTCTGTTTATGTACGGCAACTGTAAAAGGCTGCAGAACCAGTGTCTCCAATATTAGGAGCTCAGTACCTTTAAACCGCCCAGTCAGTACTTTGCAGCGGCTCCATTAAGCTAATTACACCGTCCGCCCACTTTGACAAAAACAAAGTCCGAAGCAGATTTCCTGCTTCTGCACTTTATATTCTCATAATACCTCGGTATTATTTGGCTGATGAATCGTTTGAAATTGCGAGTACAAAGCTTTATGAACAATATCCAACTCACAAAACTTTCAGAAAACAGCTAATCTACTCTTGGTTATAAGACTCCATTTGTTAACATATACTGAATAGTTTTCATAACAGTAATGCTTGGTTAATAATTACATTTTAGATAATCCTTCATACACCAGCTATCTTCTAAATGAGACAATACCAAAATATAAATTGTGCTGTTTTCACTAGTGTGAAAATGGCTTGTAAAAACACGCTTTTATTTTGCAAACAAAAAGTATAATAAACTAGGGCTTCAATGCGCACTTAGTTAACAAAAAACAATAAATATGTCTGCCAGAGAATATCAAATTTCAGCTAGGATGTAGGACCCATTCTGTATGAAAATCGTCTAACAATTATTATTTTACATACAAACCTCGATAAATATATTCCAGAGCCACAAGCCACATATAAGTGTTTAGACTTTAGACTTGATTGAGTGAGATTTCAGGTTCTCACGGCGGCAAGTAAGAAGATGGCTGTCTTGTTGCACCGTGTACTCTGGTAGAAGTTTACCGAAATTTCAGAGGTACTTACTCCCTACATCATCGGCGCAATAAGACCTGATAAATGAGGCAGCAAACACCCCCGGAACTTTGGCAGACTTCTACCAGACTACGGCGTAAGAACCCAGGAGACAGCTATCTTAAATGGTGAGGTGGATATTACTCAGGTCCATTCTAGAATCTAATTTACTAAGTTACTGTTAAGACAATTTCTCAGCGAAACAAGATAACATGAATGATCAGTGTAGTCGATTTTATCGTCCAATGAAATTAGCCGAGAATATCGACTCTCGGAGCAGAAGACGCATTACTGATATCTGACCCAAGATCAGAGTCATAAACTATATGATAGAATGTCTGCATGGCAGCAAGTTACACTACCCCTGCCACGTGGCAAGAAAATTGCCAACACAGCGGTCCCTTCTACGCCTTGGTTATGTCTCTCCGTCCATTACGTGAGGTTGAGTTGTAAGATAACGCCCGAAACAAGCAGCTCTTTCTAAAGAAGTGATATTTCCAAAATTCTAGTGTGAATGAGATAAAACACAGACGTCATCATACATGTCGCGATCATCATGTTTGTATTATTCAATAAACGCGAAAAGTCCTCCGCCAAAAATGTGTAGATAAATTTAAAATATTACGCAGTGTTGGGCCTCCCACAGGCTTTTACAATTTCGACACAACAACTATTGACTATCATAATAATAAAAAAAACATGTTATTTCAGCTGCGATATTGCCTATCTTTCCGGGGTTTCTTTCCGACTAACCGCACAATAAGGGGAGTTAGCTACGGCACTTAATATTCAAGGGCAATATTAAATGACAATAATTTCCAACACTTTAATATTGTAGGCTATCATTAAATCGTATTTTGAAAATCGTGCTATTTTTTTTTTTGCAAAATTATTTTAACGCTTTAAAACCAGAAACTTATATATGCAGTACTTAAAAATTAAATTCCTACCTCGAATAAAATACACAGCGTCTCAATTACAAAGAATAACTGGGTAATGAAGTTTAGGGACACAATCTCTGCTAATTCTGAAAATCGTATGAAATTCATAAACACACCCTACGAGAAAAGTACAAATATAGAATATTAAAGTCGATGGTACATACAGTAACCACTGGACTATATAAATGGTTAACATAATGTACTAGTATCAAAGTTATATATTTATTTCGTATTTAAAACATGGTTTTTAAATAAGAGCTAATTAATATTCAAATCAAGTCTACTCCCTAAACAACAGCACATATTGTTAGTTGCGTTGCTATGCAGATGACTGGTCTGTTTCCGATCTGTGTCACTGAGTTCATAACAACAAAACATCTCTGAAGAAAAAAATAATTGACCGCTCAACACCAGAACGGAAACGAAATGCTGTCTGAATGGGCGGACCAAGGAGAACGGATGACACACACATTGATTTCGTTAAACATTTAGATAATTAACGTTCAAAACCTGTTTTTGAACATCAGATTAAAAAGGCCAAAGTCTAAAGTCAATAAACTGCATTATATAGCTTGTATTCCTTGACAGCATACTACGATTTCATATACATTCATCCATATTTTTTATCACAAATTTTATAAAATATATTTGTTGTGGGGTGTATGTCTGCCCTACACGCCTACCACATTAAAAATTCTTCAAAATTAATACAAATCTAATCAATGTACAGTTTAAAAATGCAACTATGCAGCCGAAGTTAACTTTGGTAGGATTAAGGAATACAAAGACTGTTGTCGTACAGCGCCACAACCCAGAAGAAGCCATCTCCTTGCAGTACGAAATTTAAACATATCTCCCCTTCAGTAATTTGTACGTACGTCTATGCTTCATTAGACCAACAGAACAAATGCTAGTCTGACTCAGAGAGTGTCTTACCCAGGTGATACGTGTATTGTTGTTCTCGACGGGTGTGGTCTTGTCCTGCAACTGCGACGCAATTACATCCTGAAACGTCGGTTGTCGCTGCAGTTGAGCGGCATATGCCATGCGAAATGCATTTCCCACAATCGAATTCAGCTCCTCCGCCTATAAAGGAGAGAAAACTGTTTTAAAAAATGTGTCTTTCAGCAACGTAATTGCTTTGCAGGAGTCAGGAGTCTTTTCTTTATATTCTCAACGGAAGGAATTCGCGGATTGGTCGTCGCTGTCATATCCATGTCTAATTCAACGCGACCGTAGTAAATATTCAAAAGTTATCTGACTCGAAAGCGTTAGCTAAAATTATGAGGGGATTACATTCAGTCGAGGGCTAATCAGATATTTCACGTTCCCGACATTTCTGCTGTTCCAAAGACCCAGATAAGGCAGATTCTATTGTTCGTACATGGATCCCATTTATTTTCCAGGCATGCTAATTAAAAGCTGAACTTCATCGTATCGGTAGGTAGGAACAAGTTCCGTATTGAACTGCTAGCGTGTGATAAAACCACAAATCAGATTGAAGGTTTGGAATGGGAACTTGGTCTAATTCCTATTCATCCGCCCTGGAGTGTGTAGCTCTTCAAACAAAAAGCAGAGAGTGAAGTGTAATGGTGTTGCTATTCAAGAGAAATGGTTATGCTGTGGATAAAACGAAACCCGTTGGTGCAGAAACATGCTAGGAACTCTACCATTACCGTTTATCAGTTCTATCTATATTATACGAATAGGCCTACACAGGCAACGGCTGTATTATAACACGAGATTCAAGTTACTTTCACACGGCTCGTTCCTTCTTCCACGCTTTTCCGCGTCTTCACTGTAAAGCAGAATCTCAGAACAGCATTGAAACTAGAGACTACATACATTCTTCTGTGACAGGCGAAACCGAACAGTTAAATAATTGTATTAACAGAATGGCGAAATAAGAACAGCTGTGGTTTGTCGGACACAAGGCCACGTTTAGTAGACTCCATTGAGCAAATCCTTTCGAAGTCTCACGACAAACAGAATGAATAATGAAAATCCTAACACAAAAAAAAAACACATCAGAAGCATTAATGAGAGCATAACATTGTAAGATAATTAATCTGCTAAATCAGACACAAAGCAAATTACAGTTTTTGTTTTCTCACTATAATGGGTCCAAATGTCTAACATTAAGCTAATTTAAAAAAATCACAGATTTCGTTTCAAGCCTGCTTATACCAGTTAACCAAAAACTTACATCGTTTAGAATTCCCATCATTACATTACATTTACACAAATACATAAACTATCACACATTTATAACAAATGCACAGTTCAATGTAAACAGCAAGCCAGTGAAGATCGGTATAAATAACGCAAAAATAACAATGGAATGGCATAATGGTAACATAATGCAAATTACTCTTCCTTACGAAACTTTATTCCTTTCTACGACTGGCATAATACGTACTAATCAATATACCAGGTGATTCAAAAAGGACTTTACAACTTTGAAAGTGTATAGAAATTTATTCAGAAGGCTTACAGAATCGGTTGAGGTGTCATTTTGTAGCAAAACAAATCAAGTTTGACTCACGTTGTGCTGTAGTACCGAATTCCGTCACCGCGAGCGCAAGCGGCAGTGCATTTGAAAATGGCTCGAAAATTTTCTCATACCACAGTTAGACGAAGATGACCAAAAAGGACGCATTCACTTCCAGCAAGACGGCGCACCACCTCACTACCTCACAGAAGTCCGGGATTTCCTCAATAACCGTTTCCCAGGTCGGTGGATTGGTCGAACAGGGTCGATAGCATGGCCACCTCGTTCTCCAGATTTGACACCTCTCGATTTTTTCTTATGAGGTTTCATTAAAGATCGTGTGTATGTTCCACCCTTACCTGCCAATCTCACTGAGCTCAAAGCTCGAATCATAGCTGCAGCTGTAGAAGTGACACCGGATATGCTGGATCGTGTTTGGCAAGAAATTTATTTCAGGTGGGATGTCTGCAGTATCACCAATGGCAATCACATCGAACCAAAATGACTGTTTGACGTAAAACGTGATTTGGATTGCTACAAAATGACACCTCAACCGATTCTGTAAGCCTTCTGAATAAATTTCTATACACTTTCAAAGTTGTAAAGTCCTTTTTGAATCACTCTGTATTAAGCACATCCGCTAATTGGACCTTCCACATATAATTCATTAAGAGATGTTTGATATTACTTACCATAAATAATTATCTTATATCTTAAAATGGCAAATCAAAGTTGCACTGTAACAGAAGGTCTACATGCAATACCTCTCCGTCCAAGAAGCCTGGTGGGATAAAGCAAAGTTCCCAAAGTGTAGGGGGAGTGTTCTTTGCTTGTGCTGTGGTGTGCAAACTTGAGAGAAAATGGAAGAAGCATCGCTGTGGGAAGGAAAGGAAGTCGAGAGAAGTCGACATTGCACTTTTCTTTCCTCAAGGGAGTTGCAGCAGAAGACGCTTGCCGTAGTACGACAAGGCTGCTGCTTGTACGGCCTACGTTGATGGACGGTAACACGAAGCAAGCATTAGCACTATCCTCCGTTTTAAGCCCTGATTGTTGTTGCTTGTTGGGGAGAGGGGGGATCTGATTGATGGATGGACGGAGAATAATTTCAGGTTACAATGACTTGAGTTAAACTTGGTGGTAGATGAAAGCCTTCACACCTTAAGCTAGTCTAACAAACTTCTGATATCCGGAGCTCTAACAACGGACAATGCTTGAAAGAGGCTTACAACAAAAGCTTCGAGCAATAAGCTAACACAGAACACCGTCTATTTCCGGTTTCTTCAACTAATTGTTTAACGTCTCGCTATACTATTCCAAGAAACCTAATCTAATCTAACCTAACCTCAGCAACAGTTGGCATCGGGCATTTTTAAGATTCTGAAGTGTTTATTCAGTACGAAAAGCTTGAATGTTTAGAAACTAGACAGATAAGCGAATTTCTCACTTTTACCGAGTGTCTAATAGATTAAGTTAATAAAGATGGACTCCAGATGTGGTTGGTACTCGTGAATATACTGAACAAGAAGTCGCAGACAGCCGACAAGAGACAGTTCTCCAGCTTGACAATTGCGTGGGAGCTAACAATCTCTCACCCCAAAACTGGCATGTTACGAAAAGTTATACAGGGCCTCCGACTTAGAAAGTGGATTCAACTGGCTCAGGGTGGGGATCAGTGGCGGGTTCTTGTGAACACGGTAAAGAACCTTTGGGTTCCATAAAAGACGGGAAATATCTTTACCAACTTAACAACTATTAACTTGTCAGGAAGGACTCTGTTTCATGAAGTTAGAAACCAATACACCGGCAACTGAAAACGTCAAAGCTCAAAAGTAGAACATTATTTCCTTGTTTCTATGTTATAAGTGACCAGATGAAAGAGTCGTTTTTATATACAACAAACAAAATATTAATTAATTATCACTCATATATTTTCAGACTAAACATACATTTATTTCCACCTCGCGAAGTTTGAAACGAGCTTCGATTTATCATTACCAGTGAAATGAGCAAAATGTTTACCAGACTTCCACACAAACCTCAGGCAGAAGAAACCCACTGGTGACCGTCTTTAATGCATACTATAAAAATCTACTATACTGCTGACGTCCTGAGGGAGTAGTAATTTTGTCCACATTTTTTTTGCAAATAACAAGGACCCTTCGAGTTTTCCTAAATGTACCACGTCTTACTGTGATGTCTGTTTTTGCCTCTCAAAGAAGTGTTTTTTTTATTATTTCTCTCCCTTCACTTCATCCTTTGCCAACCCTCCTCGGCATATCACATCACCAACCCTTTCTATAACTCGCTCCATTTCTCCGGTTCTCTGCAAACAACTGGTCTCCCGGAAATTGGCTCACTTTGTGTTAGCGTCCTGGAGGATGGGTTGGCTCCTGTACTCCGTGGCTATCATTCACAAGGTCCACGGCCCATTGCAGTTCGGACTTGTGGACAGACTTGAAGAGGAAACATGCAAATGTTTGATGAAAGTGGACAGATATTCCCTCCAGGGAAGTGATGGAGGAGAAGGGGTGGGATAAACGAGTGCAGTGTTTGTGCAAAATTGGCATAATTCCATATGCAGAATATAACGAGTATTTAATCACACAACTCAGATTCTATAACCTAACCTCAAAGTGACTGATAACACAGTAAATGACGAAAAAGCTGAAGAGATGAAAAGCTGGCTACAAGTCTTCCTGAGCGACGAACATAGTCGCTTTCTTTTTTACAAAAACACCAATCTCAGGTTTAAGAATTAATATCGACCGTTTTACTTGTATTCTGTGATTATTTCTAGACAAATTTCTTCAGTGGTTTTGAAAATTATTTGTTTGATGACATCAAGTTTCATTACATGTTATACTACTAAATTGTTATCAACAGCAACAACTAGTAACTGATATGTCCAATTTTATTAAAAAATCTTCCGACTTTATTCTGTATTTAACTTGTATATTTTGTGTGACTGTTTCTTGATTTAATGAGTCTTCATCACCAAATCAATTATCATTATTATTGACGATAAAATGTGATTCGCGTGGATAAAATCAATGATACTTATTTTAATTACTGTCAGAGATGCTTCAAATTTTAGTACTGACTGTATAAATGATATTGGTCTTATGACAGATAGTCAACTGCATTTAAACACTGTCCATCAGCTATCTGCGTCTCTACTCGAAAATAAAATGCGCAAATGTTTGGATTTTCTTGTTATTAACAGCAATCCATTCTCTGAGGGCACCTTTTCTTTATGTCAAAGTGTTAAAATTGGTAGCTTTTAGTTTTTGTTTACATCTATCATTGTCTAATATATATATTTATTAATGCTTGAATGTCACAAGGCTTTTAGCTGTTTGCAAATACTTTAATAATGATAATGATAAACTGGAAATCACGCGGAGAAAAAGTATAGAGCCTGACTTCAAGGAATTAATCCAGCGTTTCCCTGAGAAAAAATAAGAAAAATATATACAAAATTTGAGTAAATGTAGCGGATCATCAGACCCTAATGCAGTCCTGTGACCTCCAGGATAAGAGGCATATTATCTACTACTACATCGCAAGGTTTGCCATATTGTTGCGGGGAATTAAATATACTCCCTAAAATAAATGTAGAGTAAAATAAATTCGTGTACATAAATCTGTCTTCCACTGCGTCGGAGATGGAAAGAGTTCTACATGATGGCGGAAAGACGAAGGGGAGGGTAGATGGGGACAGTGACTTCCAGAGATGAAGTTTATTGTGAACTCAAGACTTTTTCTTCAGTCTGTATTTGAAATGTGAATCCCTTCTTCCCTTCAGCATCTATAAGTTCGTTTTCCTTTTTACTTCAAACTACTAAACCAAGTACTGTTCACACAATCGACGGTACTATCGTAAATGCGCTTATAAAATGGCGCAGATGTAGTGGAAAAGCCCACGTAAACGTATCGTTCACGAGTATCAACAATGACAAGGACTTGTTTCGGAAAATTTTTGATTTAATTATTACTAATAAAAACCTATAGGATGATTATTTGGTTGTTTAACGGTGATGTATCGTTATTTAATGCCAATGAACTAGTGGCAGCTTCGTTGAATAAATCACAAATAAATATTTAGACGTCTTAGTAATATTCCATAAAAAAACAGTTTTAAAGAGTTGTTTCAAACTTTGTCACGATATAAGGATTTGAGATAGAATGTCAAAGACCAATACTGATTATTTCAAGAGCCGTCCCGGAACGTCTAATAGGCCTGTCTAACAGAAGATGCCCAGAAACACGTAACTAATTTGTATTTTAGACGTAAGCAAAAGAAAACCCGGGGAAAGACAGCTATATATACCGTCTATTGTATGAAAATACGGACGTTTTCAGTTATTATTATTGGGTATACAGTCCTAAAATACACGCTCAAAATATAGTTTTGTATTTAATTCATGTCTTGAGAAAAAGCAAAACACAAACTGTACAGCCTATTCTTACTACCATGTTACTTTAAAATAAACTTACAAATAAATAAAATCGACTTAATACAAAAGTGAATTGGCTTACGCTGAATATAATTGTCTTCTAGGATGGTGCGTCGTATAATATCGTAGAAATTGACCGACGTTTAAGAGGTACTCAGAGCTAAGTACTTCATCGCCCTAACGATGGAGGTAGTAAGAATTTCTGAAACGTTAGTCAGGTTTTACGAGACTACACGGCACATTCCACAAGGCAAACATATTCAAAGTCACCGCCATGAGAACCTGAAATACCACAGGCGTATGTTGGATGTGTAAATCAATACATCCTCCTAGTTATACGTTAGAATCTGGAAGAGCGATTCAAGTCTGACGCTATCGGCAAGAAAGTCTTAGCTTCCAGCAATTTTGTTATAAACTACCTTCCCAGTTTTGGAATCACTTGCTAGCTTCTTCACGACGGCAATGAGTTGCCCAGAATTATCGGAAATCGATTCCGTCTAGTAAAGCTTTTCTTTTGTTGAACATCCGACTGAGGAAATAATACAGATTTTTAAACGACTGGTATTATGTGCTGTAAACTTTTATAAGCACTGTACTCCAAATGTAGAAGGGGGTTCGGACGTTGTGGTTTGCGGATGACATATCTGTTCGTTCGAATGACAGCTTGACAAGTGAACGAACACGGAAGAATTATAGGTTTTTGTTACAAAATGTCGATATTAGAACATTTTATAATGGAAGAAGGCATTTGTTATTTCCAGCAAAGAAACTTTCTCGGACTCACTCACACTTGAATGTACTGGTAAATACATCAGACTACCTTGAAAATCTCTAAGCATACGATGTCTGTATTTGATTTCACGTGAGTTCATTACCGCAGGAATTAGTTTCAGCTAAGTACATTAAAACACAGACACAAGGTTAAAGCAGAGGAATAACCAATTGGAATCTTAGCGGGGGGCCGACAATCCGACTGAAATTTTCATGGTTTTTCTTAATATTTTCACTTGAGTTCCAGGTCAACCTCGACCGGATCCTATAGTAGTGCATGATTGTGAAACCTGTTCTCTTATACAGAGTGATTTAAAAAGGTTAGGGCCAAACTGAAGGAGCGTATAGAGGGACTCAGAGAGAACAACTTTCGAATAGGAATCCATGTCCTCAGAAGTTATCCTGAGTCAGTCGAGGCCATTGAAGGTAGGGAAGTCTGATAACATACCGCTGAAATAATCGTACTTTGCTATTCTCCTACTAGCTTAATTTTGAATCACACGTATCCCGTCAGATTCTACAGAGGCCCATGGGATGTTTACATTGTGTTTGTGAGTTGATAGTGACTGGTGTACCCCTACCTTCAATGGCCTCGACTGACTCAGGATAACTTCGGAGGACATGGATTCCTATTCGAAAGTTGTTCTCTCTGAGTCCCTCTAAATGCTCCTTCAGTTTGGCCTTAACCTTTTGAATGACTCTGTATATTGGGACGAACGTGGATTGAAGGTGTCTGAGAACGCAATGCTGAGGTGAAAATTTGGACTCCAGAGGAGGTAAAAAAAGGGCTGGACAGAAATACATAATGAAGAACTTCATAAAACAGATGGGAGGATGCAGTTCAAACGGATGCCACACTGCTCCAGAGGATTAGAAATTGGAAGAAGGCAGCGGAGGATAGGGCCGAATGGAAGAGGAGAATTGAGGAGGCCATGGACCGAATACGGACCGGAGAGCCATAGAAGAAGAAGAACTTCATAATTTCTGTGTTATTTAAGACAAGAGGATGTCACGTTCCAATCGACAAGGTACGTCTTACGTTTTGTGTGTGTTACTTTCGTAGTAACACAAATGTAGCAGCAGTAGTTCAGTTTTGTCCAAATCCGGCTTAACCGTGACCTTGTTCGGTTCTTGTAATACGTAGCTTCAGCGCTTCATAATTCTGGTTGACACAGGAGGTACATGGGCGGCACACTTCACAAAATCCTATAAAGGGAGAGGATTAAATCTACTTACCTTTGCGACTGTATTCAGCTACTGTGGCCAAACCACTTTCTGGGTAATACCCAATAAGGATTTTGACAATTAGATCGACACGCCGCCAAACGGTAAACCAGAAACAACCTTGGGATTATATCGCAATCGTAATCTGAATAATAGTTTAGTGAATTCGTTAAAATTTATTAAGTAAATCTATAATTAATTTCCTACGAGACGGCTTAATCTTCGATTTGTTGCCTTGTACGGATTTGACTTTGTAGATGCTTAATTCAGAATTACTTCTGTAATTAATTCTTTTGGACATTTGGTAGGACTGGTGGGACGAAGGATAAGCCAATCGCAATCGCAAAGTATCTCCCTACAATAAACAAGTGCACAATTTAATTAGTATTTGTGCCAATACAAAACAACCATTGAATGAAAAATAACAATGAAGATATCGGGATTCGAACCAACAAACAATGAGAAAAGACGTCCAAATCATCGAAATATAGCCTTGCCAAGTTTGTCACGCGACGTAAAAGTTACTGACATTAATTTTACATCAAATTAGGCAGACACAATGGTGTCATTGCTTAACAGACATTTGGCACAGACGATTGTAGACAATCGAAGGCTGAGAAGTACCCCAAATGACAAATACAAGGAGACTACGAATGACTGGAATTATGACGCCACCTGTACACTTACATCACTTCCGGTTTGAGACTAACAAAACCCTCAGTGGAATTCAAACCCATGATCCGAGTGTTCGAGACGTCCAAGACCCACGGCTCACAAGACCACGCATCGACTGTTTAATATCGACATGGCTACTCGGAAGTCGAAATGTTTTTGAAAACAGAACTAAATAAATTCCCTTCCAGAAGGGTTTTATTGGTGGAGGGAGTCTCATACATGGGGAATTCCTAACAGTAAATGCAGTATTCTTAATTATCCTAACGAGTAACCTGATCTTCCCTTCAATCCATGGACGACGATGGGGAGCGAAGTTTCAGGGTCGCAAGTCAAGTGTACAACAACGTAGGAATAAAATCTCCAATCTCCTGTCCAATGCCAAGAGCTCGTTACTGGAAATTAATGCTAGTAATCACTGGCATCTGCAAGTCTTTTCATCAATAAGACTTTCTTTTACGACTTATTTTCTTAACTTTAACTAACCGACGATCAACAAAAATTGTGGTAGTAGAATCAAAAGAAGATTTAACACCACAATACCAAAGCTCTCCATTGGGCACAATCTTTAGAAAGTTCAATATACCCCTGGTACTTAAACCTTCCTTCCTAAGATGGTTTTAATGTTATCCTTCCACTTCTGTCTTTTGGAAGAACTTACAGACAGTCGACGTTATACGTTCTTACCACAAAATGTCTCCGTCAAGTGGTTAGCACTTTTGCATAGATTTTAGGCTATCCAGGACTATACCCTGAGACCGGCTGTTGACTTCAGGTCTCCGTGGTGTTACTCAGAACGTTCAAACAAATAATAAGATAGTGCCTTGAAACAGGAAACGACCATTTCATTCCCAGTTCATACTCAACTTCCTATTCAAAGATAAATAAACATACTTGATTATGATCCTCCAAAAAATTCAAGGTTCATGTTATAAGCATCAAAATCAATACGCATGCGTCTAAATAAACTATAGAAAGCGGAAGAAAGCCAGTATTTTCGCCGCCTAGCAACAAACGTTAAAACTTAAAAAATCATAACCAACTGAAACAGCGAAACAAATAATCCGCACAACGGAAATATCAAATTAGATCAGACTGTAACCCTATGGCCAAACGTTCTTCTTATACCGAATCCTGTCAAATAAACGTAGCACGCTAATTTGAAATTGTATTTGCTTGTTTAAAACATTTAAAATAACAAACTAAGATACGATTTAAAACGCAATTACTAAAACGTCTAACCAATTAAAAGACAATTTCTATTTTACCGTTTTAAGGAAAAACGTGTGGTTTTTCATCTGGTTTTGTGGTTATGTCTCACTGAACACAACGCACATGCTTGGTTGAACAAAACTGTGATTATCGTTGCGTATAATATTGGAGTCAATGATAGGCTCATCCATGCGCATGTAAATAATAGTGCCAGTATAAAAGTTATTTGTATTTCAATTGGCGTCAGCAACAGATGATCATGTAATGAATGTGTTGTTGACAACATTTCTGTGAAATTTATGTAATCTTCTTTTGTTTTACTGACTTCTTAACACGTTTTATGACGTCATCACTAGTCGTGTTCCGCTTAAGTTATAATATTGCTCGAAATGTTAGCGCAACTTAGCAGTGGTTTAACACTTTCAACTTTTCATACAATAAAATAACTTAATTTCCTTCTTAAAAATGTGTATCCCTAGTAAACTTCGTGATTATACAGTAACACAGAGTAACGAAAGGTTAAATAAATACTTGTTTCTGTGCATTTATAAGTACGGTCTCAAAGAAATAAAAATTAGCAATGCTCAAATGTTTCGTGCATAACCTAACCTCGAATGCGTGTTAATAAGTTTTTCATTTCAGGTCTCTACAATGACAAGTCACTTTAATATAACAGATATATTTTTCCAAGTATGTAGTTTTGCACGAATGATCAGAATTGTAAATTAAAATAGCTAACAGTGTTGCTCGTTTGCCTAGCGATAGATAGCATCTTCCTAATTTTTGCAGCCACCAAATAATTGGCAGTATCGCTATCGGCTTCTATAAAAGATCGAACATCAAGTATACTTAAGTCTTATGTTATATGCATCTTATGTGTATTTCCATCCTCGTTCTAAGATCATGTTTGAAACTGCACTACATTAAATCGTATTATATTCTTTAATTAATAAACGATAATTAGGTTGTGAGGTTACGGCGGTGATGATTTTAATGTTTACGTATATGCTGCTTTGGCACACTTTTTAATAAAAATGCTACTGGTTTTGTACGTCGATGTGTCAGGTGATATGACCTAAGTTACTGTATGCCCGTTCGGTGACAACGTGGGTCACCAGGTCTCTGTCGACCTACCAGCCATACAGTCAGACACTGCATATAAGTACGATGAAAACGCAAAACTGCTTAATATAATCAGCACTCAGGATACGAATTTGTCTATGCTTTTACCTTGCTTTCATGTTTTTAATTAAAAATGTCAAACAGGAAATAAAATTATCTGAAATGAGAATGTTGGCTGCTAAAGGCAAATGTTTGTTGCACGAGGCAGAAACACAATGAGAGCAGGACAGTTTCTATGAAGACAGGCCTTTTTTTATATGAATTCTATAGCCAGAAAAAGTAACAAATAACTGATCTAGGTTAAAGAATATAGTTACAGAAATTATAAATGAAAATAGAACCACATTAGACGCTTTAAACTTATTTAGAATCGCTGCTGTAAAAGGCAAAGAAATAAAAAAACTTTAGCATATAAATGAGACGAAAATATTCCTGTTTACAATGTAACTTGGATGCCTAACTTACACAAAATAATTTGATAAAAATACTACATTCCTTTGAAATGTATAATACCAATTTAAAGTTTTATAATCCACATGAAAAAACACTAAGCAAGGTATCTCAAACGAAAATCTCTTTGACTTGTATTCGGGAAGTACGTGGTTCGAGACACGACTGGGTCACCAGAGGTCCGGGATAATGGTTCCATCACTCATCTTAGTGGCTCAATGCAATTTCCAGAAAGGTAGATATTAATAAGTGAAGTGAGATCTGAGGTTCTCAAGGCCCGAGTACGAAAATGGCTGTCGTCTGGGTTGTTGCGCCGTGTAGTGTGACAGACATACTTGCTGCCTCCATCATCAGGCCGACAGGAATTTCAAAAGGTGTGTTGATTTGATGAATTGTGACACAAGAAAGCAGACGATCTAGTAGCGTGTTTGACGGTACTGTCCCGATATTGGCTATTTCACTGGCATGATTCTGTTAATGGTACTATCAAATAACAAAGATTTTATGTTAATTCTTGAGCTAGATTAATGGCGGAGTAAATGGCATACTTAACGATGCGAAAAACAACATAACATTGATTCGCATTCAACCTGACAGTTAAACGGATTTCTGTCAGATGGAACGTCTGGATTTATGCCAAGAAGTCAACGATCTTATACACATTCTACCACAAAGTTCAGAGGATTTATATCACTGTAATCTGTCCACGAGTTGTTACATGTAACTGTATCTTATTTATTCAATTCAATTCATTTATATTAACGTTTTGGACAGACATGGGTATATTTATGCTCGCTTCCTTAACACAAAGCGTCAGTTTCAAGCCAATTTTATGACAAACTTGCCTATTTGGAAATATTAATGTAATACAAACGTCAGTGAACTAAGCTTGAAAATTACTAGGGTTTAACGTATCTAGGGGAAAATCCTATACTTGCTTACAGAGGACTTGTACTTTATAACAGGTAATCAACCTCAGTAATAAACTCGCACAGAAGACGTCATTACGGGTCCAATAAAACGTCAAGTATTAGAATAAATACGTATTGTACACACCATACAAACTCTTATTACAGAATTAAGTATTATCCTACTTAATACCCTGCAAACATGACTATCATATTTACTTATCTTTACGATTAAAATATATTCTATTTAGAGGGTTTTGAAGCCAGAAGAATAATTTTGCGATATTTATGTCCTCTTTTAATTTAAAAAAATAACTGATTTACTTCTCGTCGTGTGAAATAATTCCGTTTAAAGTTTACTGTTCTGAAAATAACAAGTTAAATTGGTACTAGAAGGGTTTTTTGTATGGTATGAGGTAGCACAAGAATATCAAATTCTCAGGTTAAATGCAACGAGCTTTTAGACTATTAAGACAGTTATATTTAGTACTAAACCGCACACAAACTTTTAAATTCGTGTGAAGAAGTTCCTCCTTCCATGAACTAAAACCAAAATGTATTAAATGAAATCGTAAACCCAAGTGTTCATACAGCAATATGAGCCTCTTCTGCTAATTAAATGGAAATGAACAGAACAAGAGATAAATCGAAAGCGACGTCATTAAATCTCCTGTAGCTCGTTCCTGGCTAACTATAGCAATTAATTATTCACGCGTCACATACTGTTACTGTCATGCCAACATAATATTCCAGTGCATATTCGTTACACGTTACATGCCACTATTCATTACTTTAATAACAGTATATTAATCGTTCTCTTAGGCGAAGTGTGACAATGGTGGCTTGTCTCGATGTTGTATGTTGTGCTCAGGGTATGAAGTTTCTGCGTATAGTTCACATTAATTAGCCTACAAACACAAGCGCATACAAACGTATATACACAGATGCATACATCACAAATTAGCAACCCCTGGAGATCTCAAGGTTAACAGGACTCTAATCCATGAGCTGTAACCTTTCCTGTTATTCGCCAACCAGCTGAAGACGCATTTTATTGTAGCGGGGTTAACGTCACCATACCATATCATATATTATCACACAAAAATCATGCATCAAGAGAATCAAACTTTAAAAATATATAGCAGATGCTGATAAAGAAAAGATTAAAGGGTACTAAAAAATTATGTTAACGCGACCTTTAAAATACTGACGAAGCTAAACACGTGGATGCAAAATGAAGCAGTGTTTCTGTGTAAAATATTTTCCGGTGGGTTATCACACTTCGAGCAGATTTTGATTACATCTCTAAATCGATGAGGAACTTATAACTTTGGTTTAACTACTTTCTCGCTACATCCCTGATTACCTAATATTTACTCGATAGCTCTCGATGATTACGAAACCAAGCACAAAGTTTATGGCTTTACACAAGTCTCCTTTCCCTCCCAGTCTCTCCTTCGCCTTAATCTTAATTCAGGGGCATTAAACCTTATCATTTAATGAGTAATTTGATTGGCTTCTCCCTTGGATATCTTCTCGGCGGAAGTAATTTCGAGTCCCGTGAGTAGCGAGTTGGTGATTAAAAGAAGCCTGCATGGTGCTGCCTCTGTACGCAACGAAGCGAACTCGCTGCTAGGCGCCGACGTGCTTGGTATCTCGTGATACAAATTTTACTGAAACTTTATCTTAATGTTCTCTGCGTCTCTTAAGAAGGAATTCAACTCTTGGCGCATTAGCACTTTAAAATAATTATAAAATAATCATTTTATTGAAGATCAGAGGTAGGGTACTTGAAAAACGAGTGTACCATGAGAAAGGATTGCAAGTATTTCAAGGCTTTCCAGGTTGAAGGGGTCTATAAAAATATATTTATGCAATTGAAGTGGGCGATTGTGTGCATCGGAGATCAAGTTCTTAAGTGTCTTTTATTTCAAGGACTAAATTAGTAAAAGTATGTTGCGATTTTAAAGAGGCATACACATTTCGTCTTCTGTCATACTTTTACGATATGTCAATGAAGGAAAATAACAGTCAAACAGTTACATTAGTCTATACCAGTGTTATTCAACCTGGGGTACGCGTATCCCCGGGGGTACGCGAAGACATCTTAGGGGGTACGTGAAATTTAAAGAAAATATATATTTTTTTTAATAACTGAATAATCAGTAATGTCATTTATGTAATTTATTTTAGATTATATAATATGTATAACTTGAATTATACACAAACAACTTTGGGGGTACAAAGTTGAAGAGAAATTATATCTGAGGGTACGCGAACAAAAAAGGTTGAATACCACTGGTCTATATTGACAGAGAGAGAGAGAGAGAGAGAGAGTGAGAGTGAGATACGTTAAGAAAGGCAGAGGCAGAAAGGAATACAGACAGATGGGTAGCAAAAGACACATACGCTTTATCTGTAAACAGAGCTGATTACAGCAACATACTGTACAGAAACTTTATTTGGAAGTGCACTGGTGTAACGCGGAACCCACAGCCATTTTGTTTCGCCCTTACTCCTACATAACACAAGTTTCCGTCTGAGACGCCATTTTATAGGCACAGAAAAAAATAAGCACACCAAATGAGACGAATGTACGTAACGGAGTACCCTCAAGTTAAAAATTTCCTGCTAAGGAGATCGAAGATCAGTCGGCAAGGATGTATTCTGTTTTCCAAATAAGCATTTAGTCTTTGCACGCTTTTAAAAAAAGTTCTTTATTTCAGAGTGTGACTGACATATTTATTTCTATTCGAAGACTCTCTCTCTCTGCCTGTGTTCAAATTATACCAATAAAATGGCCGATTAACGAAACGAAGGTACACCTAATCACGAATCTCATTCAGCTTCTACTTAAAGGTGTCTGAACATCGGATAGCTGTTCGTTCATCACAAAGGCTATTGGGAATTTCTGTCTATAAAGGATACAAACCTACAAGTAAAATCATGATGTTTCGTAAATATGGCAATGCACGCAAGCCACTGGAAACCATGCGCAGTTGAGAAAACGTTCTTAAATATATCCATTAAGAACAGTTCTTGAAGAAGTTAAAGGTCGATGATAAAAATTGTACTTATACGTTGTAACAGTAATGTAGGCCTACTTGTCGTATCTAGTCCTATAATAGGTTGTTGATTACATAATACACGAACATGTATTTAATATAATCTAAAACAATTCCTGTACAGGAAAAAAATATCCTTGTGATGTTTAACATAAAAAGTTAATACGTTTACAAAGATTGCGAAAGAGAAAAGATTGTCTTCTCCATATTTAACTGTCACAGCAGAAGGAGGAAACAAGAATTAGGGACACAAACAAAGTAACATGAAACAGAAAGGAGAAAGTGAAGAATAAAGACGAGAAACCGGGAGATGAAACAATTAAAGGTGGCAGAAACAATAAAGCAATGAGAAAAGTAAAAATAAAAACAAGAACGAGAAGAAATGGAAAATATGAGAAAAGGAACGAGATAAAGTAAATGTAGGTAATACAGAAAAGCGAATCGTAATGGAAATTCAATTAATAACAGAAGAACGTAGGAATTGTGTCCTTGAAGTGAACTCCAGAAATACGAGCACTCCACAGAACATCCGTGGGCTACGAAATAAACTGATCAACCTAATGGTGTTGGGCGTGATCATCTCAGGACATGGTGGTGTGTAGGGTTAATTGAATCTGACTCTAGGTGAAGTTATTATTCACGTGAGACAGAGTGGACCTCGAAATTTAACACGAAACTATATTGCAAGTGATTACGTAGTTACACAGTAATGACAATCCGTGTTCTGCAGTTGTACTTTTTCCACAGGAAGGGAGGCTACCCGAAAACAAGAAAATTACTTTACACTCCATTTTATAGAGAATTTCTTTTCATGTTCTGTTAAAACCATAAAGCCGATGATTGACTTTGCACATTGCGTGTCTGGAATAAGACCTTCGTAAGCAATCTGGCGACAGGAAACGTGCTACTAACCTCTACGTACATAGGCAATACCTTCCCCCTGTAATATCAAGCATTTTTGTTTTCATCTTGAAAATTGAGGAGATACGTTCCTCCGAAACGTTCGTAACTACCATGACACACGGCGTCACAACACTTCTGAATAATAGTAATACAGTGAAGAGGAATATTTTTAAACACAACTTCAAAAGCTGTGTCACTTGACACGTTTATACACTGAGCTACCGAACATCGAGCGTGTTATTTACTCCTGTAATGCCTGTTTACTGTTTGCGACTTTTATTAACGAGGTCAGTTCAGTTGCGTTTAAAGATTTGTGACGCCATAATAATGAAAGAGTATTACTCCCCTACGCTAATTTACGAGAGTTCAAATCAATCACTTAAAAGATATGGCAGAGACATAGTATTCTGTGATTTTACAGCAGTTTCTCCAATATGATAATTCGCTATGAGTTTTAGTAAATAAAAAAATAGCATGGCACAAGGTTAAACGTAAAAAATGACAGTTTACCTGTAACCAACCCACAAAAAATGTGGCAAAGTTAGAACGTTTTGGAATGATGGTAACAAACCAAAATTAAATTCACGAAGAAACTGTAAAATTACATTTGGAGAATACTACCATTCAGTTCAATTCTTTTTTGTCTTCCCCCCTGCTATTTAAGAAAGCATAAAATACCAAAATGTTCAAAATGTTCAAAATTATAACTTCACTTATAGTTGTGTATGGATGTAAGGTGTTTGAGAACAGGATGCTTAAGAAGGACTTAAAAGGAAGAAAGTAACTGGAAGTTTGAAAAAGATGTACACCGAAAACTTCGCAATTTGTACTGTCCATTAAACAGGCAGGCCCTATTATACGGATTACGAAATTCAAGGAATATGAACTGGACAGGGCATGGCATGAGGTTGGTGAAAAATTAATACAAATTTTGGTCGGAAAGCCTCTGAAGGGAGGAAACCACGCGGAAGACCTGGGCATAGACGGGAGGATAATACTAAAATGGATTGGAATAGATCCGGAACTGGATTCATGAGACTCAAGACAGGGAGCAGTGGCGTGAACTTGTGAACACGGCAATGAATCGTCTGGTTCCACAAAAAGGGAATTTTATGAACAGTTTATCGATGCTTATCAAGAAGTGCTTTGTTTCATGGACTATGTTTAGTTATACAAAACACGAAAATTCCTGTATATATGCCCTCTTTGTTATTTAAGTCAATTTGTGGATGATTCTGTGTTGGACGATGGAAGCGGTAAGCAACTCTGATACGTCAGGCAACGTGTCACAATTTACCATAAGACCGCCATCTTTATACACACCACCGTGAGAACCTGAATTCTCTCTTTGACTCATCTAGCTCTTTTAATGACATTAATCAGTATGGACTTTTGAGTTTCATAACAAGAGGGGAAATCCTTGTTTAGCTGAGCGAGGATTGTGCTCTATGGAGTCATTATGGTAGAAAGAATCTTTGAGGATGTTGTTACTCGCACATTGGCGAGGGTGGAGCTGCTGCTGTTGGTGAAGGTAAGTTGGGGGTGGGGGTCAATCTTCCACTCCATTTTCTAGCGACCATTACGTCACACACTGGCGCGACGCCAACATCCATTAATCTTATCGGTTTAATCTAACACCTGTCCTCTAGTCCCTCTGGTTAATCCCAAAGCCAGGAAAGAAAGCACTGATTTTCAGCTGCTGGACAATGGAGGGGAATCACCAGTATGATTGGCCGAGACATGAACTATGATCTAATCAAGTCATCACTCAGCTGATAAGTCAGATCTTTTGTCGTTCTAAACACCAAAACCCGCTCAAATTCAGCGGGAAACTTGCAGATTTACCGCATTAGACCAAATAGTGCTTTCTGCAAAAGGAGAGTGACGTTCCACATAAACATTAATATATTCTACAACGGTAGACCAAAGACGGAATCAAAGGGCAAGGAGTCTGTTTTTAATTTCAGAGAAAATTGGATACAATTTGTATAGGGGAACTGGTTATTATCCTTAAAGACGTCAGTAATCGCCATAAGTGACCGTCTCCCCCCTGATTCAGTCCAGTATATCATACTAGTTTAAATAATACATAGGCTAATTTAGTTTTAAAAATACTAATTAAATTTCCTTGGTCTCTTGAAAAGCAGAAACATAAATGAGCTTATTCGAAGACTAAACTGAGTTTGTGACGAACATGTTAATATTTAAACTAATGTATCAATTTAGAAACGAAGAAGACTGCATCCCAAGAATATTCACGATTTACCTAGCGTTGTTTGTGTAATTAAATAAAATTCGTACGGACGGTCATTATGTACATACAGAAGCGGGGAATTTATGCACAACTTCAATTACTGTTTATACCGAAATAACGCCAGATTTAAAAACAGCACGGAAATAAACATTATTAAGATATCAATAGAATATGATTTAACTGATTTATAATTTATTTGGTTATTAAGAAAATGCTTCAATTGCATTCGTCATATGTAGGTGCAGATTAGAAAGAGTCGGACACGACTTATTAGATAACATTCACCTGACGATACCCTGGTAGCCTGGCCGAGATTCGAGCCGGATACCTCTTGAATAAAATTTTAATGAAGGCTACACCCACGTACTCGGGATTAATAAGAGGTTCTAGTGTGAACTGAGAATGAGGACAGGAATAAATTTGTTGCAGGTATGTATGTGCGTTACAAAATGGTAGGGAATTAGTTTCAAAATTTGCTGGAAAATTCTGAAGAAAGTCATAAAATTAATTTAGAATAGAAGATCACTTGTCTTCTGAAGTGTTGCGCCGTGTAGTCTGGTAGAAGTTTGCCGACGTTTTAGAGGTCCTTCATCAGGACGATTGAACTCATCGCGGTGAAAACCTCAAATCCTACTCAATTTAGGATAGTTTGTTTCCGGGTGTATTACATTTGGCCTTAGCAGATTCAATTTGTTATAACTACACTTTACAACCGCCATTTCTGATTGGTAAATTAATATTATCCTTTTTTTAGTTTTTTCTTTAAAAATGTCTTAGTTCAGCTTTAATTTAACGGTTTTAGATTGAACACTTTTCATTCTATAACCTTTCCTGATACTCAAAACTCGTGTTAACGCCATTTTGGCAGTGGTGGTACATTTCGTTACGTATGCGCCACCATTTCTGAGTTGGGCTGAGTTGTGAGTAGCGAGTGACGTCATAAACACCCTGTGTTACCCTCTCGGGACAGATCAGCTACTTCGCTTCCAACAGCCACGGCCTCGTCTAGCTGATGAGAATAATAAACAGCTTATTACGGAGGGCGACAATCTGGACACGATTTACATTTCGTTTCGCTATGTTGTGCATTTACAATGCACCTCCAAGCTGCACAAGCACCTCTTATGAGAACAACAAACTAGGAAGAAGGCTTTACCCTGTCTTCAAGTGACCCGTGTTCTCCATGCACATGCGCATCGGATCAGACTAGCGTCTCCATATGTGGTAGCCAACCACAAGGAACTGCGAACAATCGTATAATTATATACTGTATATAAAACATAATCTAATAACAAACAAAGGTCACATTGAATAAAAACACACACTAACAAAAATAGTACTTCGCAGATTATAAAAATTCATTAGTAATTATATATCGGCATAGATATATTACATTTTAAATATTTTTTTAGTTCAAGGGTCTCAGACTTTCACATCAAGGGTCTGATAACTGAGGAAAACATTACTGAAACGTCGGGAAACGTTACCAGACTACACGGCGCAACAACCCAGAAGGCAGCCATTTTGTAAAATATTAGCCTGTATTAACTTTTTAATTTTAGTACGGTTATACTGTATACAAACAATTGTTTAAACAACAATATTATTCATGTGTCCATGTCCAGTGTTAGGTATATTTACAAGATAAGAGTCTGTTGGTTTTGGGATAGGCCTATATAGAATGTTTTACGAGGGATAATTCTCAGCATCTTTTTCAGCGACTGGCAAAATAACTTTCCCATTAACGAAAAACATCAAATTGGAAGTTAAAGTTAAAAGTCATCCGAGCAATTGGGAGCAGTGGGGAGTCACTGTCGAGAACCATAAGCCTGAGATTAATGATACTACATTCCGTTCTCTCTGAGATCGTCTTGCTTTTGTATCACATTATCAGCATTATAGAGGCATAAAAGTTTTAATCTGATTATTTTTCCCTTTTTCTTGCTATCGTATTATTTACACAGCCAGTGAAATTAAAGTTTTGTGGTTATTCTTAAACATTGGCAGAACTGTTAAAACTTTTTAAGTTTTAGTGTTTTCGTTCCAATATACGATCGATCGTGTTAAATTTTCTTTGACGGAGGAAAATCTCAGAACCGTCGGTTCGTCTTCTGTTATATAAAAACACTCCTTTCTACACCTGTCAGCTTTTAACAAAATTAAGTAACGATCACACAGAAGCAGAAGATCAAACAAGTCTTTGTTCACCCATGTGTAAGAATTAATGAGCAATATTTCTGACAAAAAATAAGTAATTTACAAACAGGATCCTTTCAACAGGACAGCAATTTCAGAAAGTGCGTTCAAGTAAATTACACCCACATCAGTAAGAATCAGTGTCTGTTAGTACACGCGCTGTTATAAGACACAGAGCGTCTGAAACACCCATACACAGGCTCATACATCAAATAAAACTGATATAACCTCATTTATTTCTTAAATATCTGTCAGTAAATTATAAATACACACATAAAAATGCAATTCAAAAAAAATTATTATCATCTTTGGGTTTCAGTGCCTTAAATATCAAGACAAATACGTAAACCTGACATTATAACAGACTACTCGATAAAAACTCCCTTTATCTGAACCTATAGTTGCCAAACAAATTATACATGCACAAAAAGGAAAAAGTTGCGAATATGCAAAAGTATAGTTTTTGACGTAAATACGTCTATACGGAAGGGTCATTCGGCAAAAAAGTGTAACGAAAAAGGGAAACGAAAAGTTACAGTGGAACCACGGTTCCGGAGAATTTGACGTAAATACGTCTATAGGGAAAGGAAGTTATATATTGGCTTTATTCTAAATATTTCCTTTATACATGCCTTACAAATGAGATAAGTTTGAATAAGACATTGCTTATTCAACTTGAATTAGTTATGCTTAAGATGGGTCTGTGGTAGCTGAATGTAATGTAAAGTAATGTATTGTAATGTAATTTAATGTAATGTAATGTAACGTTTCCTAGGTAACAAGTGTACCTAGGGAAAGTCGTGTTTACTCGGAATTGTTGTTACCTAGGAAATGTCATCTGTTTACTCGGCATTATTGTTACCTAGGAAACGTCATCTGTTTACTCAGCATTGTTGTTACCTAGGAAACGTTACGTTACATTACATTTCATTACATTACATTACATTACATTACATTACATTACATTACAATACATTACTTTACATTACATTCATCTACCACAGACCCATCTTAAGCGTAACTAATTCAAGTTAAATAAGCAATGTCTTAATCAAACTTGACTCAATTGTAAAGCATGTATAAAGAAATATTTAGAATAAAGTCAATATATAAACTTACTTTCCGTATAGACGTATTTACATCAAATTCTCCGGAACCATGGTTCCACTGTCAATTTTTTCAGAAGCTGTAAAAAACTCCTTCGCTGTCATACAAAAGTAGCTGTTATGTGGTAACTTTTATCTTTACCACAAGGCCACACAGAATAAGCTGTGTATACGGAGCTAGATTTAAGTCGCAAAATTGGAAAATTTCATTTATGGTCTAAAAACAGACGTTTATTTTCTTTAAAATACGTTATTAAGCTTGGAACTAAGAGGAAAATGCACTATTTGAAATCGCCACTGCCATTCAATGTAAACTGAAATAAGGAAATAATCAGTCATTAAAGCCGCCGCTTAACTAATAAAGACACTCAAGGGAGGATAAAAACAGCAGAACTCGAACCAGCTGGAGGGCCCACATAAGCTGGGACGCGAGGCAGTAAATGACAGCGTTAAGTCACTGAGTGGGCTATTTCCAGCTGGTCGCCTTAAACGCACCAGCAGGTCGTAACAGCTCACCGAACAAACGAAGGATATTTAACGACGGGAACGGGAAACAGAACTCGTTCATCCGACATATAAAATTACAAGCAAAATTCCCGCAGTCTCACTGTGGTGAAATTCGACAAATACACTTCATATCAATTTTTACTGCCCGAAAGCGCATCATAAGCACGATTATTCGATACGTATCATTGAAAAAATTAATATACCTAACCCCACTACCTTCAACGGGGCCCGAACTTTGTACAATTTTCGGGGTTCTTAACATTTCCTCCTTGGTTCTGTTCTGAGGTTATGTCTTTTGACCTGTAATCCTCTCGTTGAAAAAATAACTTTGGTGTTGGCAACGTTCTTATATTATGCTGAGTTTAAGAGCTACAAAAATCACCCTCACCAGGACATGAACTCAAAAAACTAATAGTTTGACCTCCCTGGAATATCATCCCGATTTCAAGGCACCAGCATGCCAAGTTTGGAGCGAATTAGTTCATCCGTTCTCGTGCATCAAGCGAACATACGTATTCTCCTTAGGCAGTAGACACTTCCAGCTATCAAGAGATTTATTGATTTTAATTCAAAAGTCTCATCATCGTAATATAAGGAGACTATAGATGGACATCTAGAGTCGGTTTAATTCAGTAAACCTATTTAATATCATGAGTACAGCTGGCATTCACTTGTAAACAACAGTTGTATTTCCCCATACAACTCAGTTTATCCCCAAAACGTTATCTGTCTGGTTTAAACAACAAATCTTTTGATGGCTAGCATAACAATTTGTGAGGGCTTCATCTCGCTGACCCCTGGTCTACGTTAATAGAAGAAAGAATTGAGAACTTACCTCTTCGATGATTCTGAAGTTGTACAAAGAATGGCATGCAGCAAACTGTCTTACCTGAAAAAAAGAACGAAAGAATTAAATATGTAAACTATAACAACTGATAAACAAAGTAAAAACAGTGGATTAAGTATTACAGCAAATTTGTAAGATTTGAGGTTTTCACAGCGGTGAGTATGAAGATTCCTGTCTT
This sequence comes from Zootermopsis nevadensis, assembly GCF_977971745.1. Classification (NCBI taxonomy): domain Eukaryota; kingdom Metazoa; phylum Arthropoda; class Insecta; order Blattodea; family Termopsidae; genus Zootermopsis; species Zootermopsis nevadensis. Next base: position 12,836,622 of record NW_028259162.1, read on the forward strand.
CTGGGTTGTTGCGCTGTGTAGTCTGGTCGATGTTAACCAACGTTTTAGAGGTCATACTGCCTCCGTCATCAGGGCGATGAGTATGAAGATTTCTGTCTTCTGAGTTGTTGCGCTGTGTAGTCTGGTCGATGTTAACCAACGTTTCAGAGGTCATACTGCCTCCATCATCAGGGCGATTCATCGACCAGACTACACAGCGCAACAACCCAGAAGACAGAAATCTTCATACTCATCGCCCTGATGATGGAGGCAGTATGACCTCTGAAACGTTGGTTAACATCTACCAGACTACACAGCGCAACAACCCAGAAGACAGGAATCTTCATACAGCAAATTTAATTGCGATTCACTGGGAATATGAAGATCTGTCTAAGGTTTCTTCATATAAGAATTATAAGGTAAGCGTTTTGAAAGCAATGGGCCTTATTAAACTGTATTAAATAACTCAGCACTATTACGGGAGATAATCACTTTGGTAACAATGAAATATAGGAATATAGCAGCTAGAAATGCATAGTTATTGGTATATGCGCGCGTTCCTAATGCACATACGCAGATAAATACACATAGAGACTGGAAATAACAAAAGGAAAATGAGATTATTTTAAGTTGCTCAACAACGATTTTGTAAAGTAAAATTATTTCAATTTGTGGTTTGCAATTACACAGCGCTGTACTTCACACTTTGGAACTACGGTAAAAACGAAGGTAATTTCTGTAGAGCTTCTAAATCTACAAATACGCTCAGCTTCATTAAGAGGTACGGGGCAAACTTTTGTCCGATTTTAATACCAATAACTCGATTCCAGCATAAGTGGAATCGAGATCTGCTGACGCGACAGAAAATCTCGAAATGCCACTGGACGAAAAAATTCGACATCCATGTCATAGGTTCAATGTACGATAATGAAGAAAACCACAGAGAGGGAGCTTTTAGCGATGTAGTTAACGGGCCGAGTTCTCGACCTGAAACGTGTCTGAACAAGTGAAAAGCGTTTCCCGACATTGGTTACTGAGATAAAGCGATTAATATGTAATCTGCACTGATCCTTACAAACTTCAGGATGTAATTTCAACAATTACGTGAAAGGCTAAAGACAAACTCGGAAAACAAGAAGTTAGTTAATTCGGCAGCGGATGAAACGAACTGGAGGCAGACTTACTGAATTTCAAAGTAATTTGCTTTATTTTCACCTTAGATTCTGAGGAAGTTTAAACGGCTTTCAATTTCTGCTATGTGCAAGTGAAGGTAAACCGAATCAGATTTTCGCGTGAACTATCCAGTCTGCGAGAAAATAAAAGATCTTTAGACAAATTCGTTCAAAAACGATTTGTGCAACACCCGAGTCTGTGATGAAGCTAAAACACCCCTACAAATTGCAAAGTGTCTTACTAATGGAGCTCTTCAAGAATACGGAATAAGCCAACCAATTTACCCTCATACATTTCAATATTCTAGCAACAGTCCACTGTGCGACCTTCACGAATCACGAAGTTACTAATTATGTAGAACCGGGCCTTGTGCCGCTTGGTCGCTGGGACCGTGGGTTCGAATCCCACTCAAGCCATGGATGTTTGTCCGCGTTTTTCTGTGTTGTGCTGTCCTGTGTACAGGTAGAGGCCTTGCGACGGGCCGATCCCTTGTCCAAGGAGTCCTACCAAATGTGCATAGATCAAGCCAACGAAAACTTGGGACCCGCAGTGCTCAGGCACTTGAAGAACGGGTCGTTCCCAGTATCCCCAGTACTAACATATTTATTCTCGCAACTGCCTCACATACGACATATGACGAAGCTAAATTCATAACCAATATTAAACATGTTAAAATATAAAATCAAAATGATGCTGGAAGAATGCAAGGAGACAGACTTGCCAGTCCATTACAAACAACATTGCTATTAAAGCATTATTTATTTAAGCTGATCGAAACGTTACGTCTTTCTGGTTTGTGACTTGAATATGACTCAGCTATGTCATGTCACTGAAACATTTCCTATAAATTCTTAAGTTTTGTTAACAAAACTTTACGTCTACTTGTTTTCAGTGCTTTTATTGTGTTACTGTGTGTACTGGTGAGTGAGTTGTGTAATACACGTTCATTTTCATTGCCTTCACATTTCTTGTGGTCATTAAGGAAAGGGCAGAGATGGACAACAATGCATACTTAAAGCTCCAACAACAATTAAGTTAAGTTTGAACAATTCAAGCGTGTTGTTTTAAAGGCACAGTACGTTGACTTATTTCCGAGACGCGTATTTCCATTACAAAAGCTTTGGAAGGAGGGAGGTTGAGGGGAAGAAAGACAGCGGAGTAAATAATAACAAAGTTAAGTGACTTCAAAGCTTCATACATTTTGAATACAAAGTTACAAAAGCTAATTTAGTACAGATTCGGATCCATCCATCAGTATACTGGAGAGAAATTATTTCAGAATATCCAGTGCTATGGCCGATATTCAAATAGGGTAATTTCCTAACAGAAGTAAAATCCGTTATTATTTAAGGTAATCTGCTCTTTCCAGAGAGCGCGAATATGCTACACATTTGCTCGGAAAATCTGCTACAGACATATTATCCCTTCCATTCATGCGTTTTTATACACACTTGTCTTCCGAAATGAAACTCAAATCATCTGGTTGTTTACTCGGGAATTGTTCAAATTATTCATCAGTGATATCGAGTTGAATCCACGCTACAGCGTGGTTTTAGTTAGAAGGCTGTATGATGAAATCAATCCTGGTGCTTTAGGGATTGCAATATAATCTCCCGCTTCCCTTTATTTTCTCATTAGTCGAATGGAAGAGACAGTAACTTGCCTCTGGTATTCAACACTCCAAGGCCTGTTTCATGTAACGCGTATTGAAAAATACTCTGATTCACTACAGTGGCAAAAGGCCAATTTTTATCATTACGCAGTATTTCTTTCATCAGAGTACAAAGTGGTATTAATGATAATTAAAAAATCTGCTTTGTATTTTCAGTCAAGCAATTTTTACGGAGTGTGGGAAAATTATGACATCTAATATCAGTATTTGTCTTCTGGATTGTAACACATTCTGAACTTGTGTGTTCTTGTACGTTTCGGAGGAACATACTGCCTCCATTTACACACAATACAGAATATGCGGACCTAAGATGGAGAAAGAAACAGGAAATTCGAGTCATTACATAAGTAGCTTCATTATTTGTACGTGCACTTTATCTCATACTGTTAAGGTCATTACATCAAAGAGATTGACATAGGTAAGCATACAGCACGCATAAAAAGATGAGAAGTAGGTCTACATACAATGGTTTAGTCAAAAACTGAAGGTACGAACTACATGGAAGACTTAAGAATAGATGGGAGGATAATATTAAAATAGATTTTAATATCCCATAACTGTTATGCACCAGATATTGGGCCCCAGACAGCTCCTGTGTTCTTATTCCTTAGGCTCAGGTCGATACACATGCACTCTGTAAGCATACAACAATCCAACGCGTAAACAAATTCCAGAGTTATGTAACGAATGTGAGGCCTAATACGAAAAGAGGAGTTCTGAGCTTCAGAAATTCGTACTACTGTGTCCATAAATACTGGCGTCGGAGGAGTTTTGTGCCGGGCTGAACTATTAGGCTCACATAAAAGGTTAAGATCCAAAGAGTTAGCTATCAATACTGAGTTGCTTGTAGTTTGTAACGTCCAACATCATAAAGGTAAGGTTGAGGCAAGCGATAATCTAGCAGAACTCATCCCTGGAGAAGGCAACATCAGGAAACAGAAGCCGGTCGGTCATGTGACTCCCCTAAATCTGCATACTAATTGATGCCATCCGCGGTGGAGTGAAGCAGTTTCTGGTCGCCGACCTGGCGAGGTTAACACGCTCCCACGAAATCAGTTCCTAGTCTGCTAATCGCTCTTCTGATTTTGAAACGTGCCTCGTCTCTTCATCAGCAACTTGTGTTTAAAAGGGTCTCAGCTGCCACTGAACACATTCTATTACTGTTAACTTGTTTTTATCAACCTTATTCCATACATCACATCACACAACTAAAAACAATGACGGGCACCGAAACACAGAAAGAATATCTGCAGTGAGGATAGGCATATCTGGCGGCTGTGCCGCTAGAAACAAGAAAATGGGAAATCAAAGCAGTGATTGCACATAACGGAAAGACCCTGCCGTGTCGCCAGCATAACACAACTATAAATCATATCCAGCGCTATGGCACAATGTTGGCTCGTAAACGAAAGATGCAAGGTTAGAACTTCGACATGTGCTACAACGAGGATTTTTGTTACCTCATATTATATAAAAACGTTAAGAAAAGGTATTTTAGAACAAGGCATGAAAGCATGCTTCCCAAACGGCAAGAACCTAAAAATTCATTTGAACCATTTTTCTTAAGACAAACTGGTTTTTAGGTTCATTTAACTAACCCATTTCTGCTGAAGATGTTACACCATTTACAACGCCGAATGAGATGTGGAGATAATTATGAATATCGAAAGAAGGACTTGACTTGAAGCTTATATGCTGGCATATGCATAAGATAAGTCAGACCAAAATCAAGCTTTCTCAGCCAGGGCAATCGGTTTCCCGGTCGATAATCGAATCGGGCATGTTCCGAATAAATTCACATGCCTTATGGCCGAGTTTACTTATTCGGTATTTTTAAAAGAATAGCAACAAATGTATCAGATATTCGTATGTAAAACGAAAGAGTAAAATGCTTTTCTACTTCAAATTATATAAGTTCCTGCCAAAGAATGACATATCATTTTATTAGTATGCTACTGAATTTTTTTATTCCAGCCTGAGAATTCGCTAACTCTGAATACTAGTAATTAACATTCAGGAAGATTTGCCTACATTTTAGAATTCTTAATAAGTTTATGTAAACATTTCAAAATTATAAAACTAGGCTCACTATCACTTCTTACAATAGGTAGCAATCTCCCATCTCGATTCTTTATCGATACCAACGCCGCCAATAAATTTGAAGAAAATATGAAATGGCTGCTCTTTGTTGACGGAATGTTAGGTCGTATATTATTTAATGACGTTATATTGAGTAAAAAGATTATTAATTTTTTATTTAACTCAGTAAACGAGTGTGGGTGCACACAGTGTGAAAGTTCAAACTCAGAATTCGTGGAAACGGAACGTTGACAATTACAACACAAGTGATTCAACCTGTGTACCTCTCAACTTGACCTAATCTGTCATATTAACTTGCCTGCTCATTTATTTTCATATTTCAGCAGTTCCTTTAAGTGCCATGTTTAAACAGTTTCTTCATCCAAAGTTGGGCTAAGAATGTGCTAAAGTCGTGTTACAGAAAAGCACACTATAAGGTGAAAGTCTAAGTCGTAACTTTGTACCAAGTTTCATTGTTGTATGAAGCCTATACATCGACCAGCTGAATAATGGTTTCCGTCACAATATCAAACACCATGTAGACTATGTATAAGAATAGAAGAGGGGGGGATAATGAGATAAACATAATTAATCATGCTTCGTGCTGATGAGGGGAGGGGTTTTGCTGGAAAACACCGCAGGGGTTAGGTACAGTTAAACAGAGGTGGGGAAGGGTGAAAACTGCCCCCCAGTTACCTCACATCAGTGAATCTAAGGGTCTACACCCCCCGTGCCTCTCATTCCCGGGAGGTGACAGGAGTACTTGCTCGCTATTCTCGGCAGTGCCTGATGATTATTCATTAGTTTGGAAATAACGCCTATGGTCTATGTTATATTCAAGTGGGAGCTTGTCAACATCATTAGCTCAACCCTCTCGACTACCATCGATAAATATTTCTATAGTTCAGACGATGAACACAACTAAAATTATGTTTTAACCCTTTAAAGCCTAATGGGAATAGCATGTACTACCTGATTTAAAACTCACAAATTCTGGGTTATGTCTACGGAACGTATTTCTCAGTTTCATATGATTCTCAAAGTAATAAGCGATTACTTTCATGAATTACATTAAACGACTGATCCTTGTAATAGTTTTCTTTCCGGTACGGACTGAATGTTTAAATATGAAGACGAGCTTCCATTTCGATGGATTAATAAAACACAGTCTTGACGTGTAGAATGAACTTGTCATGAGATGAAATATTTACACTGGCAGGAAAGCTCATATACAGGCCTTTTACCATCAGTATACACAATATACAGAAAACTGTGTTCATGGTATTTTAACACTTCTCTCCTCTGTTAGTGCAACTACCAATTCATATTGTTAATAAAGTAAATTGTTTAAATCATTAAAATGTTAATTCCATGTTGTTATAATAGTAAATGCATTACAAATTGCAGTCAATATTAAAAATTGTAATATTTTGCAAAACGTTGATGGCTCGTAATTTAAATTTTTAATGTTTACTGACTACAATTTCTAATGTCTTTAATACTGTAACAACACAGGTTAATAGATTAACAATTATGATGTTATATTGTAGAATAATTTGTTGAAGTGCTCATTGCAGTAGTGAAAAAGGCTGACAAAAAGTGTTAAAATACTACACAAACAGTTTCCGTTTACAGTGTGAGAAGATGAGCCCTTTCGCGGTTCGAAACATCTCGCTCTAGATATGAATGGTATTGTGTAGCCCTGTTAATAAGTTGATCTGAATACAATTCTTATTTTCTTCAGTTTTCGCCACAGGGTTATGAAATATCATACAGTTTTCGCCGTTCATTTATTTCTACTATATCGATGTGTCAAGAACAGTGCGCACTCATTATTAAAACAAGCATTAACCGCGATCATGCACATTAATTACTCTGACGAGGTACTGCTCACTAAACCACATTTGAAACGACGATAAGATTAATTTTAACACCGTACACCATTTGTTTCGGTAGAAAAATAAAAGTCAGAATCAATTTTAGGGGTATTTTCCATTTATGAACAATGGAGAACACGAGTCTGGCCAGAAACATGCATCACGAAAGTGATGAAAAACAATGGCCGTTATATACGATACAGCATTTTGAAATACACAAACAGGACTACAGCTCTTGGCAGGAAGCTGCATTTGATCGCCCACGGCGACGTCCTGTAGAACGGACAGGGTAAACCAGTGCTCGTGACAGCTGTACGATTGCTTTGGCGCCAATGGCAGCGAGCGGAAATGCGCTCTGCAGGATGCACACCTAAAGCCATGCTTCCTCAACTGCGATGTCATTACACTACAGCACAATCTGAGCGGCTTTAAGTAGCAGCTCAGGATGCTTCTTTGTTAGGCGGACATTTCATTTGGTCACCTGCACTTTCAGCATTTATAAATAACACAAAATTATTTTTTTTTAATCTTTTCAAGCGCAAGGTTTGTGTTAACAATTCAGTTCCTAACAGAAAGAAAACATAACGTTTCTCTATAAAGAAAATAAATTGTTTAACATAGCTTAAAAATAACAACTGTTTATTATGAAAATCATACGAAACTGTGTGCGCAGTTACTGTATGTCAGGTGGTATATGTAATTACCACTACGCCGCATGTGTCCAATGGTTGGAGTCCCACCTCACAAGTTCGCGTTCTGACTAACCTGACTGAAGTATTTTTGCAGGGTTTTTTTTCCGTTTCCTCGGGAATATTCGAATGACATCTTACGATAAGAGGTCATGACTCCCTAGATTCTCGTTAACCCGCTGTCCCTTCCTTGCCATCTGTGGTCACTGCCCGTTACTAACAGGCTTGACGGTTTTGGGCCTCGTCGCTGTAAGAGGGACCAACTGTACCGAGTTCGTTTCCACATAATCGCGTTAGTTAGAATACAAGCACTGTGGGTAATCTTAGGATTAGAATCTTTGGTGTCTTCAAATTCCAACAAAACCTCAAAAGGGGACCTAGAGTTCGCTTGCAAAGTATACCTGTACAATCCTCATATCAAAAGTGTTTAACTATGGTCTATTTTTCCGTCTATCCGTCCCTACAATGATAACAGAAGTCGATAAGTGTGGACGGAATTTTAGTTTTACTCTCTGAATGGACTCAGTAAAGAACTGATCTGCTTCTGTGTCTACCAAAGGTGGTTCTTATTATGAACTTCCCGTGAATGACCTACATCCTTAAGAGGACACACCATGACGGCAGAACGCTAAATGCCACAAGTATGACGTTATGTGTTACAACTACATGTCAACCATGCATGGAATTTTACATACGAAAGATAATTAATGACTATGAAATCTTAATATTTTCTTATTCAAAAATGGTCCCACGGTGTAAGTCTCACCTCACCAGCACGACGGACATGTTACAACTGTTAATCACGGAACTGTAAAAGGAGTCAAAATGGGAAGTTGTCTATTGGCTCAATGCTTATAAGCAGTTCCATAAAAAGTAGGTAAATCCATGTTGACAATTTCGATGTTTGTAGTCTAATGTGGGGAAGGACGGGCAGAAAAGCAAATTCTGTAGAACGCACAAATTGCAACATTATCTTCAATGTAATATTAATCTCCCATGCGTGTGAGAATGTGTAATGTTTATCCGTCGCCGCCCTCTTGTGTGAAAGAGGCATATGACCTTGGTCTAGGTAGATCCCGGTCTGATTGCTGGAAATATGAACGGACAAATCGGGACGGCGAGGCCAACAAACGCTGTTACCGCAGCATGACCTGACTACAGTTGCTAGGTATAAATTATTACGTCAGTAGCAGGTGCGCCCCACGGCCAGACCACTCAGTGTTCACTTGATGGACGCCCGTTTGATGTTATGGGACAAGTACTTGAGCTCCCAAGTAAATTGGATAGGTTCTGCACCATTTCGTTCCAATTTTTATTAATTTTTTTACATTTTTCATTTCAACAAAGCAATTTCTATTTGTTTGTGGCGAAGCGAAAAAAAAGAAAGTATTTGGTACACGAAACATGTGCACACATAAGCTTGAATTGTTTGCTTTTTCGATGCGCCAACATTCGGTTACCATAGCAACAACGTGCCTGCCTCGTGTAGCGGAGATACCAGTTTCTAATCCCAGTTAAAAGTACACTGAGCTTTTACTTTCTTTTATTCATTCCTTACAAGAGAATTTTGGGACTGTCATTGTAATAGGTCACGACCCTTTTCCACATGTTATTTCCGATTCGCCACCCGTAATAATTAACAGATAATACAGTGTCGTGAAATAAATTAATAAAGTATTAATATTAAAAGTCTTGGTTACTCCAGTCAGCAGCAAATCAGTGACTGAGTAACGATTTAATTATAACGACGCTGAAAATAATTCCATGGGGCAGAGATCTTCTTCAGAATCCAAGATAGGTAGTCAAAATATTTACCTCATGGTTTTTAACGTGGAGATTCGCCGCTGTGTAGCACATACACGCCGCTAGACCCTATTCTAAGATAAACGAATCTAGACCAAATCTGCACACTCAATTTTATTAACATCCAAAGTAATGTTTTCCTTCCAACTAAGTCTAGGTCTGCCAAGTGATTTATTCCCATCAGGAAGGCCTGTTCTGACGAAATTTCTGTGCTCATTTCTTATCTCCCATGCGTGTTACATATCCATCCATGCATTTACATGTGTAGGTTAAATAGGCATACAAGATACTAAAATGAATGTGGGATAAATAACAATCTTTTACGAAAATAATGTGATGAGGTTTCTGTCCATAAACATTTATTTTTTAAACTCGTTATGTGGCGAAAATTAATCACTATTCTCGTTTGTGCCTTCCTACACTGAACATCTACGACATAAAAGAGCCAACATATATCTATTAAATGTTTTACAATTTCAGTGTACCAATTTTCGATTGAAACAACAGCCTATCTAAACTTTACATGAGTTCATAAGTGGCCAAAAATGTCTATATATCAATGTTAAACACAGATAACACAGGCTAAAACACATAGAACATTTCAAAATTCTCGAATGTATTTCGAGAAGTAGTATATTAGTATAAATATAAACACACGTAAATAACAAAATACAGTATTTGCTTCCGTTATATTACTACCGCGAAATACAGGGCAACGGCTTCATGAGAGGGCAGTGTCTAGCCTCTATTGTCCCATAACCATAATTTCTCATTATGCATGTCCTCATCTGAATGTTCCTGGTTGTATAACTGGCTGAGAAGAATGATTTATGTGCGTTATATTCCCGACTGTACAGAGATGACATAACCAAATGTTTCCCATGTACCCGAATTCGAAGTCTCCACATGCAAATAACAGGACTGTCAATAATATATTCAAGACGTAACGCCACTTTCGAAACGCTACTATATTAGTTACTTAAATGCAGCTAAAAATTCAGTATATGTCTTAGAAGCCTGAAGCGAGGCCTCTTTATACCAGTTCTCACTTCTCCACAAGTAGAATTTTAAAACGAACACCCAGTCTCTTAAATCTCCTGTGAAAGAAAATATTCAGACGTAAGAAAATAAAGAAATGTCTTTATAAAAATCTACAGACTTTAACCAAACGTCCTAAGTTTCATATCTACATGTGTAACTCTTCTAATCTACATTAATTATGACAAGTTGTCGACCACCTACTACATCAGAGAAGCTTCTTAATGCAAACATACGTAGATTATTTTTTATTTTAACAATATGACAGCGTTAAAGTTATCTTAGAAAGTTGGTACTGTAAATTATACATTTTCACTTGGAAAATACTTCTGTAACTGAACCAAATGCTTGATAATCTTTCCGATTATGCGAGTCTTTTGACATGTAAGTTTACATGTATTCCTTGCAGGACCAGCGTGAGACTAAGAAATCATGATTACACCAATTTGACAACCAATTTCACATATTACAATACAGATACCACTTTTTACCCTTGGGTTCTATTCCACGTCGTGATGAATATTTCCCATAACAACGCAGAGAAACCAGTAAAGTTTCAATTTTTTATTTTTTAAATTTAACAGAATTGAAAACACAGACTTAAGGAATAAAGAGTCTCATCTTGAATTCACCAGTGCTCAAACTGTGGAAATCCATGCGGTTTGGGGCTTTCATAGGAGGGGGAAAAAACACCTTTTATATCTGTACAGCATCAGTAAAATTTAATAAAATTTGAACACAGTCAATAAACAACACGAATTATTACGCTGATAGCTTGTTCTGATTGCAGATAACCTGCCAAAGGAAATCATTTTTAGACGCATCTGAAAGTAAATTTTGGAAAAATTAACCTATTAGCTTCGCCCTGCCTGTCCGAAAAAACAAAACAAAACAAACAAAAACAAAAAACACAACAACAAAAACAACAACAACAAACAACAAATCGAGAACGGCTAAACAGATTTTAATAAACTGTGTTACTGACAAGTTTTATTAAATTCGGTCGACACATTCCAATTTTGGTCAAAATCAGATACAACTTTATGAAGACCTACGAACATTTCTGTGAGTAGAGTTGCGGAATTCGCTACTTAAATGATCATTTAGTAACATTCGTTACTAATGCGGTTACCATAGTTACTGGGGGAATCTCTAGCCACCCAGATAACTCAGACATACCAACATTTCGTAAATTATTCGTTCTTCCTGATTACTGATGCTCATAGACTAACACGCAGTTTGTTTAAAACGAAACTATTTGAACACTACAAGATTAAAGACATTGCACTTTCAAAACTTTGCGCTATTACTGAAAGAAGTCTAAGGGCGATATCTATAGTTCTGTGAAAAAAGGGCAGAGGGGTGTGGGCATCAGAGTTTGAATTAGATTTGTAAGTTTGTGAATAAAAAAATATAACAGTTTGAGTATTTCACAGACTGAAAATATGAACATCAAAATGGCTATTTTGTTTGTAATTTTAATAGTCTGGTGTATGTTTGGAGAAAACGTACTCATGTGTGATCAGGTACATAATTCTTACAAGCATGTAAATTTTTCTCGGGGTGAAACAGCGAACAAAGTTAACACTTGGTGGCTTGTAATGCTTTAAGCAGTAGTCAGTATATCGGTGTTTCTGCTTCAACGCCAGCCTTAGCTTCACGCTTCTGTCAGGACGAGACGGTGACAACAAAGTAACACTGATATACTATACACATACAGCTTCGCCTCGGTGAACACATTATTCATATAAAAATTTCCTCTGGAGTGGGTTTCAGACAAACTCGACTATACTGACAGAATATTTCGAGACTGAAAAAGAGAAAAACAAGCTGTCAAGGAGGGTTTGACGGCAAGAATATTTTTCTGTGTTTTAAAATGTTAATGTCAGAAACAGTGATGTTGTCCATCCCTGATGACGTCATCGCCAGTGGGGATATGACAACTCCAGAATTACTGAACCAATTTTAATTAAATTTGGTATGGACGTTATACTGCTGAAGAGTACTCGAAAATCGTTAATCATCGACCGTGCTGTTAAACACTTGAAGCACTAACGACCTCTTTGATATTCGTTCATTTGCCAACATTGAAGCTATCTCTAGACCTTTGCTAAGTGTAATGTGTACCTTAGTCCTTTTCAGAACGCACACCAACATTTTATCCTCTGTTTTATCTGTACAAAGGAGCTGTGTTGTCTGGCAGAGACGAAGGTAATTTATGACAGCCGTGTTTGCAATTCCAACTTGCTAGTCTGCTGGAGTAAATCCTTTATTGTCCAACTGAAGTTATTCACAGTGCTTGCAGTTTTATGGGACGACGTCAATAGACTGCAGTCGGGAACGGTAAAATGCGTTTAACAGCTCCAGTTACAGAAACCCTATTGAAGAGTATTGGGGGTCAACAGATAAACATCAAATAACAAAAGAAGAAATACGTTATTTTAAATCGGAAAACGCGACTTCTTACAGAAATAATCAAGACCGCCAAAATTTCAAAATGAGAATAACGTAGGAAATGTTGAGGAAAATTATATTTAACTATAATCACAGGTAATAAATATACGGTAATGAAGGTGTCTTTACCATAATGTATTTATCTGCAAAACCGCTTTGTTGGTAACCTGCCAATTGGATAATTATAAAGCTAATTAATTAATTAATTTACTAAATAAATAGTTGTCAACATCACATATACCACAAAATTTCAGCAATGAACCCGAACCTGAACATTTAAATCCAAGACTTATTTATCTGAGATTTGCTTTAATATTATCCGTCAATCTCTTCGGTACTCTAAATGGAATCCTTCCAAGAGGTTTCCTGTTCTATAAGCATTTCGTTTCAAATCTACATTTCCAGCTGACAACACCCTCCTCTATTTAATATCACTAAAACTGCTAGGAGACCCCTTTAATTCACAGCATGTACAGGCTGTTTATAAAAGTCTGCGTACAAACCTAATTTTATACACTCATATCTCTACTCATTTATGTTATTTCCTTTAGACACAACACTACTTTGCATTTAACGTAATGTCAACAGTAAACAACTGTCACAAATCCGTGCTACAAAACTTAGACAAAAATAGTACGTTCCTAATGTATACTAGCTTTATCAACACCCTAAATATATAAATGAACGCAATAAAAATAACTTGAAATTATATAATGATTTTGAAGTACGACTTAACTGTATTAACATCGAAAACCATAAATAAAAACCGAAATCTTAGAGCGTTATAAACAAATCAGACGCGGTTCTTGAAATGTCCTTAATTAAGTGGATATCAGCCAGGCCACAACTCCACCTATTCCAGAAAATTACAGGGAGGGTGAGGATAGAAAAGAAATAAAAGACGAAACATTACAACAAAAACATTAAAATAACACATCACACAATCATTGCCTTGTATTTTGGAGCTATCGACATTAAGTTTAACAGAAGAATATTATCTTATTATCTTTATGCTGATTAAAAATGTATTTTCTTTATTAAGCATAACCAAGTCCAGCATAACCTAAGTTCACAACATTGGCAAGGTGACAATCCTTTCGACGCAAAGTCTGATTTGACTGGTAACAGCCAAGTACCAATTTGCAACTCTTCCTTATGGATCATGTTACCGGAGAATGTGTAGACCGAGTCAGAAGAAATGTAAAAGGAGGTTGTGGCATTTTATACAAACTTCCAATGTAAGAATATGCAAATGGTTGTATAAGATGCTTCTACCTTTATGCCAGTTTCAGGTCACAGAGAGGAAATAACTTATAAATGACTCTATTTTACTGAACAGAATTAATGAGTCACTTGCAGATGGCGGTGGGGGACAGCTGTTCATGCCAACTTCATCCGTGGCTTCTAGGTTAAGTCATTATGATACTTAAATTTAAGCAAGTAACGATGATGAAATGTTCAAACAAAGAACATTATCCAGTCAGTTGGTGGCGACAGAGACCTTGCGACAACGTACTTATAAAACTCATTGTAATGAAAGGCTAGATAATTAACATGCTTGTCTGTCTTTCAATACACCATGGACTTAGCAGACCTCTGCAACAGGAAAACGGGGCCCCATGTCGTGTTATAGAGACACTGAGTTTAATTGCACATAGGAACAGATGAACGGACTGCAGTTGTCACTTTAATTATTCTGTACTATGCACTCATTTATTCACGGGTTTATATAACAGTGAGATATCAATATCCGGAACTATTATAATTACTGTTATTTGCCCTTAATTTATTTAACGACGCTTCATAAACTATTATAGTTACGACGATGATTATGAATAAAACAAACCTAACACGGGTATTTTGACCAAAATGCTAAGTTTATACATAAATAAAAAGATAATTAAACAAAAAACTATCACTGACAAAACAAAATACATTCGACTTGAATGTAATGACCTATATATATAAATAAATATCGAAAATAATACAATTCACAATTTAATATTCATAAATAAGAATCTGCGTGTAAAACACGGTAACTGTTACTAGTTTTTTTTTTTAGAAAAAACTGAGATAATCACTCAATTATTTCTAGTGGCTCCTTAAAGCAGACGAACGGCTTCAGTTCTATGCAGTCCGAATGCATCGTATTCACAGAGGAAACCGCATTAGCGTTATTCTGCATACAGCGGTAACTATATGTACCACCTGTCGTAAACAGGGATAATTTCCTTAAACAGCATTAACCAGTTCATCTTTGTGTAATGATTAATTGTCGTGTTTTCCTTGAGAAGCGAACTATATACTCTTTAAATACTATTTACACGATCTTCGGCTTAAAACTTACTTTAACCTTACCAGAAGGACGAGCGGGCATTGCCTGGGAACCTTCTAACCACAAGATGCTCTTTCTCCCCCTTCAGAATGAACTGTCTCTCACTTGTCCCTGCTAATTTTCTCTTTACTTCTAGTCTATCCTTCGTAACTTTCTCTCGTTGTGATTAAAAGGGTTAAAAGTCATCGCCTTCAAGGTATGCAACACTCCTGTCAAAATCATAACGTTGTGGGTGGGGGGTGGGGGGGTTGTCCTGATATCTTGCTGGTTACCGAGCGATTATCGTCACCACCATTTTTGTTATGATGGTGGAGAAGCGGTAAGGACTTCAAGAAACTGTATCAACGTAAGCATGTTTATCACAATGAGCGGTCTGGTTTATGTCCCGAGTACAAACAGTGGGACATCTGAAGGTACAATTTGGCTGCACGCGACAGAGACAAGCGACCGAGTTACGAGACCGAGACTGGTCGCTTCCTGTCTGCTCTCTGTACAATCTTATGAAGTACAATTACGAGCGCGAGACAAAGACAGGCGACAGAGACAAAGCACAGGAGACCGCTCTCGGACCAGTAGTGTCTCGCGACGGGCTCAGGCAGCACGTGTGTTATTGAATAAAATAATGGCAGAAATTAAATTTACTGGTGACCAAGATGAGCAATTGGTAGAATTAGTAGCAGAAAACCGACCACTGACCACCGACAGAAAGATCCTTCTTCGCGTCTGGTTTTGAATATTGAACTCATGGGTTTTCTTTGTTTCTTTTGCAACAAATAACACAGCAACACATCATCTTCTTCTTATTCTTCGAGTAACCTTTTTAGAAGCATTTTTGTACTCATTTTTCACAGAATATGTGCACGTATGTCTCAACAAAACAAAGAAAACAAACACTTTGCCGCATGTCTCGGTCGTCACCTCAAAAGTGTGTGGCGACAAGCTGCGATGTGTCCGTCTCCCGTCTCTGTCGCCTGCCTCGGTCGCTTGTCTCTGTCGCGTGCAGCCAAATTGTACCTTGATAGTTAACCAACATACTTAGTGGAGCGTATCTACAATAAAATATAAAACCAACACCTTCAAGACCACGACTTAGATTAAACATTAACGACATCGTTGTGACGTGTGAAATGACACATTACTTTGTTGCTTTACAAGAGACTTTTCTTGCTTCTCCATGTATATTTATACGCTTAAAATTTGAATTAGAAGCGCATTTGCATTTTTGGTTATGCAGTCTGATTCTAAGGGGTTTTTGACACATGCGTGAGACACGAAACTTGACGAAAGACTGCAGGTGGAGCAAATTCTTCGTTTAGACTTATTCAGAAGAACCTTACTTACTGCAAATGTGACGTAGAAACCACTTGGTGGCAAGCGAAACATTTTAGGGGAAGTGTTTGATTAAGGAAACTGAAGATGACTGTCTTCTGGGTTGTACAGCAGTGTTGTATGGACGACGTTCACCGGCGTTTCAGAGTTACCTGTTGCCTCCATCACTCTTCGCCATAAAAATTCGTGAAGGACTCTGAGGACAACCACGAAAACTATCAACCGGTATGTGATCACAGAATTGAAGCCGGTATTTGTCGAATTTTAAGGAGAAATACCACCCGCTGACATAACAAAATTAGGTTTCAGTTGTCGATACTGCATCGTAAATCGGTTACGAATTATCGACTGGGAAAGAAATGAATTCGACGCCAAGGTATTCGGGGAACTGTGATGAATAACATAAACAAGATTTATCACACTAGCGTTACTTTACTTCGTTCTTCAATCGTAAACTGGGCTGTAAATATAAAATGTTACGGCCACTTCCTAAAGAATGTAAAAAAAGAGAATCATTTCTCGAGGACGAATATTCACATCTGAGTTACGCGGGAGGGAGGCGTGTTAGTGGTTTGGGAGACTATTACAGTCGGGGGTCCTTGTTTCCCATCCCCCCCCCCCCCAACCCAGCACGCTACCTGCCTCTGCGGAATGCTTGGAATGTGGTTCGGTCCACACCTCCTCAACGCAGTCTGTCGACCTGCCGACTGATCCCACTCACTGGTAACAAAACCAGTCCCTCCGCCTCTGTCCGAATCTGCAACTCCTGCTTAGTTCTCTTTACACTGTCTCAGTATAGTACATTCCTTCTTTATCGACAGAGCCCAAAAATAAAATAGGTTTAGGATTCTTATTACATAAATCACGACTGTACTGTAGCATGTCCTCTATTGCTGACACAGCTAGAAAGAATTTAGAGTTTTTAGCACATTTTCATCGCCCTGACGATATTGCAACAAATCAGTTGATATTTCAGTTCCTTTTAACGATTTAATAAAATCAATTTATCCTTATACGAACCGAAGTTCAAGCCCTTTCCTCTAAAGTGTACAGAAGCATACTTTCAGTCTGCAAACATTTCTTTTACAGGGTGTATATACAAAAATTATCTTTACAAATTTACTCGTTAATAGAACCTATATGAAAAGACACAGACACACAGCGTCATCTGTGGGATACACTCTCAAAGTCTACGTGCATTCAACATGGGCACCATCTGTTACACGTACAATGTCGAAACGATATTTCAGCTCCATCCATGTACGCTGCAGCATGTCAACGCCAACTGTTGGAATAGCAGCCGCAATTCTGTCCTTCAGATCGGTCATGTCGGCCATCGGAGTCGGTACACAGTCTTTTACGTAACCCCTTAAGAAAATATCACAGCGTGTGATATCCGGTGATACGGCCGACCAAGATATGGGACCAGCATGGCCAATCCAGCAGTCTGGTAAATGCTGGTTAGGAGAAGCACACACAGTCGACCTCCAACACATACAGGTAATTGCTGGATGTCACAGTCGCTTCGACAAAGAAAAAGTGTCCGATCTAACGGTCGTGTAACAGGCCACGCCACACATTAACTTGTCTTGGGGCTGTCTCTAATGTGCTCCACTAACGGTGTTCTAATTGTCAGATGCGTAAGTTCATTTTGTTTCTGTTCCTTAAAACGTGGAATGTAACCTCGTCAGAGAACATGATTTTCCTCAGGATTTTTTTATCTTCGTCCGGTTTCTCAAGCATAGTAACTGCAAATTCTTTATGGCAGTTGAAGATCGTGTCGACATCCGTGGACTGCGGACAAAGATTCTGCGCATCTTTTAGAAATTTTTATCAGACACACGTTGACGCTCTGTACCTTTCTCGTGCAAAACACTTCAGCTCCCCTTAAACTGTTTGTACCAGGTAAGTACCAATGGTATTGATGGTGACATCTTGTGATATATTGTTCTGAAAAGTCTTTAGACCGGTGTATTCGATTTACTTTCAATAAACCATTCCACGTACTGTGCCCTCTCCTACGGGTTCACGGGGACTGACCTGATTCACAAAGACGGATGCAGTTCAGTTAAAAACAACGGGTGCTACCATCTATCAGGAACTCAGTGAAAATTTGTTTTCTCCCAGATGACGCTCTTCGTGTCTTACGTATTTTCATAAAAGATTTATTCAGGAGTAAATTTGAAAAGATAGCCTACATACTGTATAAATCTTAATGTATTCTAGTCAAATACATGCTAATAAACCTCATATATTAAGACCAATGTCTTCTGGAATTGTACCATGAATACCACTAGAAGTTTAACGTCCTTTTAAAGGTATAGTAAGGACCACATTACTAGCGTGTTCTTGGCACGGGGGTGAAGAGCTAGGTGATAAGAACTGCGCGCGCACCTCCACGCTTTTTTTTATCCGTTCTACCAGGCCGTTCCGTGCACCGACCAGGCCGTGCCGAGTGCAACTATCCAAAGCACTAGCGAGCTCAGCTAGCAAGTAATCTGGTCCTTACTGTACTGCCCACATCAGGGCTCACTGCCCTCACGAAATGTAGCGAAGTTAAAATATTCGGGAACGATGATAACAAATCAAAATTCTATTCAGGAGGAAATCAGGAGCAGACTAAATTCGAGGAATGCCTGCTACCACGCAGTTTTGAATCTTCGTCTTAGTTTTTATCTATCAATGACAATATTAGTCCAAAATGTATAATTTTACCAATTATTTTATAAGGCCTAGAAAAGTAGTCTATCACGTTAAGATAATGTCTTGTATTGAGAGTGTCTGATAATAGGGCGCTGGACCTAAGACGGATGAAATGACAGGGGGCTGGGGAAAACTCCATAATTTAAATTCATTTTTTTATTTCTTCTGGAGAAAGGCTCGCTGGAATCATCTGTCCCTCTGAATAACGCACAAATCCAGTTTTACGTCGCTAACTGAAAACTGCAGGAATTTTGTAATTTCACTTCGTAAAACTCAGTCAAATATAACTTCTAACTTCATTTAACAGAATACGAGGGTTTTATTTTGTCTGTATGTGAGTGCACATGTGTATGTGTGTGTGAAAGCGAGGAGGGGAGGATCGGGGGGTTTAGAAACTCACAACACAAACAGTAAATTTCACTATAAATATTCACAAATTAATTACGGTTTTTATATAAATGTTTGTTCCTTCATCATGAATCTTTTTATAACTCGATTTTGTTCAAAAGAATTTTCTATTCAACGTCGCCCCATATATTGCAGATGGGGAAACGGAGCACGTAAAGCCCCCTTTGAAACACAAAGCTCACTGTTTCCGCCGAATAATGGTGTAATGGTTCCTGCATCGTATTCGGCAGGTCCCGGGTACGAATTTTGTCCCTACCGTCTGGTCTAAATTTCGTTTTCCCTTAGTTCTTCAAAGCAATGAATTACGACAACCTTCTCCAAAATTTGTGATCCATTATCTTCCTGTCATTGTACGCTATATACAATCTTTGTAACCGATAAAAAGTCATTAAATTTGACAAGTACTAAGCACTGATTCAGTCCGTTCTACTAATTTTAATATTATAACAGACTAGGTTCTTCATAAAATTATAATATACGTGAGCGTTAATTCCTGTAACAAATAATCGAGTCTAACAAAAATTATGGCGTTCATGGAACGTGCCCTGCATGCATTGTCTTCGTGCGGTGGACCACTGCTTTTCTTCATTTTAACTTCATGATTTATTTTCTAATTTAACTTTCTTGCTGTGTTCTCTCATGACAATAGGGTGTCGTCGATGTGGCCCCGGGGCCGAAGAATGCAAGGACAATAATCCCGTCGTAACTCTTGGAACTGAAGTGGAGCCATGCCACTACGAATCTGGTCAGATTCGCACACAAGCTCGCTCAAGATATATGCCCCCATCTTTAATGACCCTCTTCTCTCCATGTCGTCATGGACGAGCACAGAGAATTTTCCACAAAGACATACACAAGAGTCACACACTAAGAAGATTCGATGGTATTCGCCTGTAACAACAAGAAACCTTGAACTCTGTGACCTAGATAATATGTCGCGATTTATGAAATACATTATCTGAGTTTCATGATAAAACTAGCCTGCTTTACGTATAGAAACTGAATACATTGGACCTGATCCTGAAAGTGTAATGGAGGGTTTATATGCAAACGGGAAAGCGAATCCAGGTTCAACAAAATAATGGGAAATGGCGTTAAATCATGAAAGAGACTTTTTCAATGGCTCATGGCTTGAGAGTCAGCTCAAACTAACCTGTAAAAAACAACTGATACATTTTACTAGGATCTTATTTAACTTAATGATAATCTTTACGTACTTAAAAGACGTTACTAATGACAGAATCTGGAATCGAATGAGAGGTTTCTGGTTTGTTATAGAAATCTAAAGCTAAAGTCAAAAAATACTATTTTAGGGGTACAACTCAATGACTACGAAGACACACGTACACCCAAGTAGTCATATACATGGAATTAAAATGAGGAGCGATTAGGTGCGAAGTAGAAAGGGGACAAATAAGGCAGCAGCTATCTTCTTCAATATTTTTCCCCCCGACACCTCATCCCATTTTGAACTCTGGAATTTCACTAGCCTGTAATTTAGATCGTAGTATTATGTTATTTCAAGTAACCGTTAACTGCCGAGTGTTAGACGGGTCGTACACAGAGAAAATAAACTGGTTGTTTGCATGCAGTACGTTTCTTGCTGATCAACACACAGGAAAAACTACTTTGGTTTAGTCTCCGCTGTGTCATCAAAGCAGGGGAATGGTTTGCTCCTCTGATGATTGTGAGTCAACGAAAAAGTAGATGACGAAATTGGTCTCATCACGTAAGCACTGCGAATTAACCTCGCAGTGAACTCACATTCCTAAAAAATTAAATGCACACGAAAATATTGTGTCTTTGCAAGGGACGAGACAAACTTCCTTCAGGAGTTCCAGAGTCTAGTTGGGCCAAAGGTAACGGAAAATAACACAAGAGTAGGAGAAATATTTAAGATTCTATGGGACACTTCCCTTGCTCATTATTTAGGGCGTCATTACACATACATCCACCGCAGTGTTCCCAACGAAACTAAAGTTGCAGGAAACTGTTCTGCTGTTTCTTGTTTCAATAGTTGCGCAATGATCGTTTCATGTGACTCTGTGTGACCTCAGACTTAAAATAACGGCATTTGATAAAACCAGTTTCCAGTTTAATGAAATCGCTGGTTTCCTCCGTGTTTGACCCGCCATATGTATAAAAACGACACGGTGATTTAAGGCAGCAGGTTGGAGCGGCTGAGCAGAATAATTAGAAACACTGGGGGGGGGGGGGGGGGGGGGGGGGGAATTCGGTTGTCCGACCGAGATTCAAACCAAAAACCTCATGAACATGACTACAGCTTTACCGCTACAAGCCAGCTTGGTCTACAATGAGGCCAACTCGCAGAAAACATGACGTCGGTCCAGACATATGGGAATGTAATGTAGCAAAATCTGAAGAACAGATGGCGATCATCTGTCATAGTCTTCCTCCTCTTTTTCTTACTCTTTTCTTTTATTTTTTCCTCCATTGCACTGAGAAATAGCCTCAACATTTCCTTTTCGAACGGTTTAAGTTTAACATTCGTGTTAATTACCACAAACGCCGGTTTGACGCATGTTTGGTTGATGGCAAAATAATGTATTTTGCAATTGTTGCTAACGCTGGACAAGTTTTAGAAGTCTGAAATCTGAAAAAAACGCAGGACAAAAAAAATTGATATTTTAATTGCAAACTTCAAAATTTGCACCAGAGTCTGAATAAAGAAGCATGAGAATTCTCAGTCCCAATAGCAGGTCTCTAGAAGCTAAAAGTTTGAATTCGGACCCACTAAATACGAATGAACCAGAAACGCATTCGCTATACCGTGATGTTCGATAACAATTCGACTGAGAGTAAATAATATATTAAGAAAAGTAAATACATAATGAGATTCTGATGACGGCAGATACACAGACTTTAGAGGTGGCATGCCACGACACAGCAGAAAACGAAATTTGAATTCCCAAGATATATGGAAACAAAGTGAAAAACAAGGATCCTAGTTGATAATTAGAAATGAAATAATGGCAAATACGCACATACACCTTGAAGTTGCGTCCACGCCGGCGAAGAGCCACTAATATTATTACGTCGTACTATGTGGACTTTGAATCGAAATGCTAGGGGTAAAAGCAGCCCCTACGTCGAGAGCTCTGCATTCCACGTCAGTAGTGTACGAGAGTAATGCCAGCGTAATTGAAATATTTCAACCCTTCTCCCCCTCCCACATCTGCGACGTCTTTCTGTTCCATGTATGCTGCATGACCACGCGAAACCTCAAAGCATGAAATTATGTTGTGGCCGGACTTTCTAATGACTTTAGGCAGAAATGAAGAGTATTTGTCTGTCCTCTGCAGCGAACTATACGTCTGCATGTTAATTTATTGGTCCTGTCTCGTTAGAATTGTTTTATTCATGTGAGCACTCGCTTTGCTCACAAATGGAGGTCACCTGACTTCTGATGCTTTTTTTGTCAGTTTCACAAGTCCACAGTTCGTTTCTATTTCTAGTCTGTCCACTCCTGAGGAAATATTTTTAATGGGAGATTCCGTATTATAATTCTGGTGCTAACGTGCTGGCCGAACAAAATGCATCAGGACATAAATTATCAGTAACTTTTTCTTCAAGTATCCTTCGAACGTTTGACATAATGTACTCTGGATTCAAGCTGCATATAGTAAATGAAATTTGTCTGGAGTTTTTTCTGTTTCCAAGTGGAAGCTAGTAATGTAGCATGTGAGAAATCAATAAATAATCGGTGATTTTAGTATTATAATCACCTCCCGTACTTCATATCAAAGTAAGTGACATAAAAATTAATATGTAAATAAGAAATTATATTATGATTAAAGTGATCGATAGCGAAGTAAGTGAACAGAGGAAGAGGGGACAAGATAAATGTCAGAGAAAGATTACATTTGTTAAAGACGTCAATGTTTCTGCAGACTACGTTAGCAGCCACAGAAGATTCAGCCGAGGGACTCACTGAATGTTTATTGAATAAAGAGCAGTCTCCAATTAACGGTGTAGGGATGGAACAGGGTAAGAGTGACCGAAATAAACGTAAAACTAATTTGCCTTTTAAAACGTTGATGAGAAACAAAGAATAATGACGATGACAATTATAGTTAAATAACTTCAAATTAAAGGTGACACAGTCATCCTATTACATTTCTTCACGCTTTAGTGTAAACAAAAATTATGGACCTATTCATGTCTGTTGTCTTTATCACTGTGTTACAAAAGTAATCTTGAATTACACCGTAAAAACAATGCCCTTGCATACCAATGTTGACTTTAACACCAATGTTGCATTAGTTATTTCTTTAGTGTCCTACGTCAAAGCCGTGATGTGGCGCCAAGTACGCCTTTGTGGAGTTTTAGTGTACTCCAAAGAGTGCACCTTTCTAATCTTGTAAATAATATGTTATAACTGACAGTGAATGGGGAATGGCAAATGCATTAGTGGCCAAGGTTCTCTTAACCTGTTTTACGGTAATAGAATGTCTGTCTTATACTTTAAATGCCACTCGAATTACGGTTTCATTTTTAGCTTACATTTCGACACAATCCTGTAAAACTTGATCTATCTTAATTTCTACATATTTAAATCTTCAATCATTATAACTACGAGAATTTCAGGGTAGTAACAGTTTGATAAGGGTCATAAAAACGTACTTACGCATCATTTGAGGTGGGACCAACTGTGATATCAGAACAAAGAACATGCAAATTAGCCACAAACGTCATCAGAAAATCGATCTCAATACAGTTCCAAACTTTTAAACATGGAGATTAATTAAGAAGACGAGGGAAGGGCGGGACACATACACAATTAAGTCCGTCATTGATATGCAAAGAAAATTTATGAATCATACGACTATACGTACATATAATTAAACATTCGTATAGTGATCATTCATGTTATGACATAACATAAAGTCGTAAATAATTCGTATGGAAGCAGAGACAGTCTAGAATGAAATGCAAGTCCTTATATCGGGACTTTCATATTTCATATTGATTGATTGATTGATACTGAGTGATTTTCATGCATGGAGCATTTAAATCCGGAAATGTTCTCTCGAAAAGAAACGTACTACATATTCAGTCCAGAAATCTAGTTTCGGAATAAATTCAAAGATCAATATTCATAACAGAAACTACTTCGTTAAATCTAAAAAAGAAAACTAAGACATGATATAACAACACTAGCCAGGCCGAAGTTTGGATAAACATGATGTGTCGGAAGAAGCCTGCACTAATTCAATGAAAGGAGATTTAAAGTATTGATAATTTATCTTTTCAGAATCTTATGCAAATTCAACCACATCCTCAATTTTAAATAACTTTTTACCAACATTCCGACTCTGTGAGATTTACGGCGACGAATATGATGATAGCTATTTTCTGGGGATGTGATACCGCGTTGCCTGGTAGATACTGAAGTTTCAAAGGAACTTACTGCCTCCATCATTATGGCAGTGAAATTTAAAGAACCGTGACGTCGCCTCTCAGATCCTAATTCTCAAACTTCAGCCACCTTCACACATGTTCATCATGCGCTCAAGGCTGCATGGATTCACAATGTAAAAAAGTCACTGTGGCAAGACATTTGCCTTACTGCTTTAAACCGATTTAGAGAACCGAATCTGCCTACAATGATTTACAATTTACGTCTTAATTTAACTTGAAAATGTGAAGATGAATAAGATAACAAATGGAAACTGCACAGGGATGGAAAACGTAAAAATTAAAATTTTAATTTTGCATCGTGTTCTGTACGAGTTTAAGACATGGTTTCTTACAATAAAATTGTACATTTAAACTTACAAAAGAGTCAGTAATAGAGGGCGGAGAAAGACAACAATGAGTTTAATAATTTGTACTTTTCACCAAATATTCCTACGCCCATCAAATAAAGGAGAATGAGATGAGTAGAACATTTAGCACGCAAGGGAAAGGTAAAGAATGCACTCAAATTTTGTTCGAAAACATTAAAGGAACACACCACTTGAAAGGTTCAGTCGAAGATGAAAGAATAATATTAAAATGGATATGACTATGTAAAATGGATTCATTAGGTTCAGAACGTTTACTATTGGCGGGCTCTTGTAAACACAGATCGGAATCTTCTGATTCCATGACATGACGGCAATTTTATGATCAGCTGATCGAACATCAGGCTCTCAAATAGGACTATGCCCCATGGAGTAAAGTAGATAAAATTATTATTATTATTCAGTGTTCTGTCTGACGACAGGTCCATTGCTCTGCCCAAAAAGAGCTCTCCAGTTTTCTCTATTCTCAGCTTCTCGTTTCAACTCCTGAAACTTCATCTTCTTTCCTTGCTTGAGATCGTCAGTTAGCTGTATCGTAGATAAAATACCTCAGGTTAACTCAATGGGTTATGAGTATATTTTTCACTCGTTCTGAAGAGTCGCCATGTTGTAATGTCAATGCGAAAGAACGAAGCAAATCAGGGAAACACACAGACGAAAAATATTGAAGCTTTGATTAATAGAACTCGACGCAACGATAAAATTATCTTGCTATGACATTTGAAATAAATATCTTCTCTTAAATATGTGGAAGTAATTAATGTTCTGAGCAAAACAGTCATGCGATCTATTCATGACAAATACCCACTGGGCTCACTGATGGAAATAGCTCTAGCAAATATCCTTTTTTTAAACACAGTCTAATAAGTCACTTTTCAGCAAACCAGAATAAAAGTAAGTATTCTGTACATATTCATGAAAGCAGGCACTCGAAACGAAATTAAAGCTTCATACATTTGCATATTTCCCCCCTTTTTTAAAAAAATAAGAGCGCTTAACGGAAAACATTAATTACAAGGTTTCCGGCACATCAATTACGATATAAATAAATATTATCAAGGGATTAAACTGTGCTTTGATTCCCGGTATGCTTTCACTTAGTATTGATAATACACAATACCAAGGATTTCACATACATCTCTCAGAATAAGTCGTGTTGGATACAGAGCGCTCCAGGTTAAAATTAGGTTTCTTAGTTGGATATCCGTAATTTATTTCCACTACAATCATCTTAGTGAAAACCATACCGAGAAATTTAATCCCTTGAAGCACAAATTTAATTTAAATAACGGCACTGATCGCTTTTCATTGATAATCATACGAAACACACACACACACACACACACACACACTCTATAGGCAAAATGCGAAGTTAGTGAATGTTAAAAGTAGTTGATTATACCACTGTTTTAAGAAGTTAAACAGAAAATCCACAATCCCTAACAACCGAAGTCAATGACAATTTCAATTGCCACATAAATTCGCATATATTTTACAAGCAGTTTCAATGATTATAGTTATGATCATTTATGTAATTTGACTAAAGTTTCTTATTATAAATGAACGTGAAGAAATATTAATAATATTGCTATATCATAAGAAGGTGTACCTTTATGACAGACCGAATGCTGTTTGCAGGTCGAAGATGTAGCAAACTTTCTTACCTGAAAAAGAGAAAAGGAAGACATTTAGTTCAAGAGAACGAATTATCCGGTTCGTGTCCTGTGAAGTGTGAACTAGAGATCATCAACCGCACTGCAGTGCTAGACAAAAGAGCCCCATAAAGAGGAAGACGTTCTGTTATAACAAAGCTGTAATATTTCGTTACGTTCTGATTTTTAAGGCTAGGGGTTGGCAGCCCTGCAGCACCCTCTGACGGCTGGTGGCCGTCTCGTGCGACGGCAACATGTGGTGACCCAACGGCTGGAGGGAGTGGCTCGCGTAGGGGACCGTAGGCGGGCTCTTCTGAAGACGGTAATGACAGATTCTATACAAGACGGGTAATTTCTTCACCAGCTCAGCGAGTATTCGCTTCTAAAGAACTATGCCTGTGGCGTTCGAAATTTTTTTGTGAGGCAAAATATTAAAATTACAGTTAAGACTACTTGTGAACTGAAGCCAATTAGCATGCTGTGTTTCGCCACGTCAGTCTAGATGCCTCGTGTTTAGTCGTTCGCCTAGCCTCGTCTGGTGTGCCTCCGTAAATGTAGACGGTTTCATGAGAATGATCCCAAGAAGCCGCTACAGGCGTTCACTAGCTGTCTGTACACACAGGGCGAAACACCCCGAGTCGCCAGCACGAGCACTAGTCCGAGAGGAAGGACGGGTAGTTCGCGGGAGCTTTTATACCATATATGTTATGTGTTGCACCTCTCTTAATGAAGTAAGTGGAACTACTTAATGTGCCTTTGGCGGCAGATCTCATTTAGACACTGATTATTCGGGCGTAGATTTCGTGGCTGACTGCTCATAACAACATTAACAAAGTCATTTTCTGTCAGCCCAATTATTAACTGAAGCCATTTTGCTTATGGGCGTTAAAGGAACGGAGAATGCGAACATTGCACACAGGCTCTTGATTTATTCGCAAGAAAATAGGAATAACACAACAGAAATAAAAAAAAACCGATGTAAATAATTTCATACAGCAGAGACCTTGGGAAGCCAAGAGTCACTCCACTATTGAAGAAATTCCCTACCTTTTATGTTCACAAGAGACCCGCTGGTACCTAAATGAACCAGATTCAGTCCAAGTCCTCCCATCCAATTTATCCAAGATCCATTTTAATAACACCCTCCCATTTATGCATGCCTTTGTTATGATAAAGATACAAGTTTCTGATAATTCAGTAAAAGTAGAATAGGCCTACATCACAGATTAGTGAGATTTCATTGATACTTTCCTTAACGACGCACTTTAAGGTTTAAGGTACAATAACTATGGTTATTGAGGAATTCTTCGACAGGGAATAAGAAAAAGTATAAGTAGCATCAAATTAGCCGTTCACTCAATCGAGATTCGAACCCAGTATCTCGCACAAGGAAGCCAGATGCGTTACAGAGACTTTTCCTGTTAAGAGTAAATAAATTTTTATCAATTATCTCTGCCACTTATGGGCAGTAATACATAAAAAAGTGAGAAAGAATAACATTTCAGCACATCCCTGTTGTTGCGTCACGTTGCCGAGATTTGAATTATCTATTACCCTAGATCTGAGGACTTTATAATAAGCGGCGATATGTTGCTCAGACTTTAAAAGTTGATGTGTCCGCCACGGTATTACAGATTGTAGGAAATAAAAGTACGAGGCTGGGAAGACCTCCAATGATAGAGATTATACCAAATGATAAAAAGCTGTCAAAGAGACTCCCGACTTGATACATAAAGACAAACATGATCTCCCGTATATGCGTTCATTTTATGCACATTGTATAAACGCTGTGATTCTGCCTAAATTTTAATGAGATTTAATAATTTAGCACATTAACAAGTAACTGGAGATAATGTATTAAAATCGCCGAAACTAACAATAATATTAACGAGAATATGGATAAAGTATTGTAAAAAAAACGTACGTACTTTTCATGTTCTGTGCATAAACAATAATAACAATCTAAAAATGGCTTTAAAACTTTGCATCTATTAAATAGCACTTGCATTTAGTTGAAACATTTGTTTTACTGTTAAGCGAAACTGCGTTTGTATTGAAAGTATGAAATGATAAGTGGCTGAGAAAACCAAGGGAAACAGCATTATTAATACCCTAATATCCTCACATCTTGAGATGTGAACACTGCACTTTGCAGAGATCAAGTTCCTAGGCAAACACTATATGTTACATGAACGGTGGGACAAATGAAATGACGTATTACGAGCGTGGGAACTGTTTCGCAGGAGGAAACGACCACCATGAACAGGGACTGGTTTTGTTAACAAGTTTCGAAACAGGCAAATTTACCAGGTTCAGATTGTCACCTACGGAACATGAGAAGGGGCGGGGTTAACTTTGTTAATTCTGAACAGCAGTAATTTTATATACCTAGTTTACCTACGAGTAACGTGAAAGAAAAGGTTTCATATTGCAGATAAAAAATCTCAGTTCAAGGACTTGGTTGGTACCAATAGCAGTTATTTTGCACTACGACCTACTCTCTGACTGAAACAAGCCCATCACAGGGCCTAGATGGTGCATGACACATAGAAATAAATTTGACGACAAAAGAGATGGAAAGGCGATATAAATCGTTGATACAGAAGATGAAGATGGCGCCGCCAAGGAAATGATAAAAATCAAATGGGGAACTGCGCACTGGGTGGTATTCGTGCGAAATACTGAAAACAGAGCCACTTTCATTTTAAAATAGTGATTTTGTAGATAATTATGAATATATACTTTGTCGTAAAAAGACAAATAGTTCGTGGAATTAAACATCACTGAAGTGAATTGTTCTTGCAAAGCAAAATTTTCATAAGCACGAGAAAATAGGTCAATTAGTGACCACAACAAAGATGTCACCAATGACAGTAACTAGACAATACAAGGGGGGATACAAATTGGACGCTTGGTGACCGCAAGGTTAAGACGGAGACGAAGTTTCTCCGAAACGTTAGTTAACAAACAGACCACTAGAGTACGAAGCGTTACGACCCAAAAGACCGCAGTCGACGTTCTCACCACCACCAGAACTTCAAATATCAGGCAATTAAGAACTGACAATCTCTGTTCTTCTGTGTGCGTTCTAGGTAGCCATGCCACATGCAAAAAGTTGAATATCGACCAGACACAGATGGGAGGGCGATCGTAGGTAGATTGGACATCATTTAAAGGCGCACACATTATTAATACAGATTACTAGTAATGTTCTCGAAATCAGCGAAGGACTATGCAAATATTGTATGACATAACTTGTTGATTGTGTCGACTTGTGTATCTTTTATTGAGTTTTGTCTGAAGTGAATAATTAACAAGATACACACAAAATATGTTCTGACCCATACGTAACGCGTGCCTTAACAATAAAATTAATTAATCTTACACGTGCCAAAAACCAGAAAACCACAGATGCGTGTATCAAGTTTCATTTTATGTGTCAAAAGATTCGCAAGTTTCACGTAAAAGTTCACTGAATTTCTGAAGGATCCATGAATATACTGAAGTGAATAAATCTTACAAACACCAGGTTTCATCAAAATCTGCCGAAGAAC
Source organism: Zootermopsis nevadensis (assembly GCF_977971745.1). Classification (NCBI taxonomy): domain Eukaryota; kingdom Metazoa; phylum Arthropoda; class Insecta; order Blattodea; family Termopsidae; genus Zootermopsis; species Zootermopsis nevadensis. Next base: position 12,867,174 of record NW_028259162.1, read on the forward strand.
TCTGCGTATATAGGGAACACGGGCATTTACTTGGGGTTTTAAGTAAAATGGCTTACTGAAGCTGACTCACGACTTGCTATTTAATGATACTTAAATTCAGTCGTACCTCACGTAGTACGTATATTTCCCATTAAACTTAAAACGGTTGACATTTAACTAAATGAAACGTCTACACATTCCTGGAACAAATATGCAGTATCTAAACTTTCATACAATTCCAACAAATCCAAAATATAATTACAGACATTAGAATTTATTCGATTTTGATCGAAGCCGGTCTAGTACTTCGAGTGCCCATAGACATGAATATAATAGGCACTTTTCTATTGCCTTTAGGGAATACCGACAATATTATTGGTTTGTACCTGGGCATGTTTAATTACAGAATACAGATCTCATTGGCCACGCGCAGCAGAAGTTTAAACATGGAAGGACGTCTCACGCTGGTATTATTGCGCATTTCTTTAAATAGAAATACCGGTCGGTCTGGTTGGAAGCAATGCAGTTATGCAACAGAGTGGTACGATACACTGCAAGCTTAACACCGTGCATGTCTGTCTAAACCAGACGACAGACCCGTGGGCGTTCATCGCGTGTGGGCCTTCCATCCCGGACATTAACACCACAAACCCTTGTTGCACAAGTTTCGATATAAAATTTTACTCTCTATTTAAACTTAAAAACATACATGTTCTTCACACAAATCACAATTCTAGTATTATACATTTGGTAAAACGACTATTAAAACACGTTTTAGGTCTTCACAACATGAAGAGGCTTCGACGTTTCGAAAAGAACCTACTGCTTCCCGGAGAACTGTCCCGCAACAAAGTAAAACATAAAGCAATATTAAAAATAACTGTAACATATTTATGTGTAGTATTCTGGGTTATAACTAGGCATATACTCGGAAGATTTTGAAGTACCGAAGCTACACTAGAGGTATCAGAATTGGCGTATGCTCCACTTTGCAGCGAAAGATGACACTGTTAAAGTAGGTCTGCTTTAAGGTTTCAACCTGGGATCCCTCTTGTGTTAAAACAAAAACAAAGCATTTCAGAAGGCACAGAAGCCATAGCTGATTATTATTATAAAGAATTTTCGTGATTTTCCTCAATTCTTTTAAGCAAAGTCTGGGACAGTAGCCATCTTTATAGCTGCTTCCTTCTACAACCATCTAAATTTATTATTCACAACAATTTTCCACATTTAATGCCTCATAAATACAACTGTGTGGCTAATAATGTATATTTAAATTAACGAATAATTAAACAACAGCTGGTCGATGGGCATCCATGATAGTAATCTTGCTGTCAGTTGTTTTACACTGAACATAAGTAGAAACATGACATTCGACATTATCATAAGAGGTGTTTCTGACCCGTTAAAGTTGACGGGAATAAAACTTTTATGTGTTGAACAGAAACACAGTTCATTGCAGCATTATCTTTGTAGAAGCTGAAAACAGTTATGTTCGTCAAGTACTAAACTCCGTTAATGGAAAGGATAAAAAACGGCGACTAAAGCCAGTTTCTTGCCAAACAGACCAACATCACGAAACCGACTGGCTAACTCTTAACTCCCACCAAACGCAGACTCCGTCAGATTCCACCATGGGCACCACCATACCTCGTTTGCATTTCTAAAACTAGCGAACACACGTTAATTTTTTGAGGTGGTTTTTATATCGACTGTTTTTCCCAATACAATATTTTATACATTATTCGATCTCTTTCTCTTTTAATTTTTAATATAAGACAAACCATATGATGATGAGGCATATTTTAGCGTTCTGTAGGCCGGCTTAAAACGCCGACCAGAAGAGAGATGTGTGAGGAGTGGAAAACAAAATAAATCTCATATCTCCATGGCAATGAATTGTTATGGTATAGCCAGAGGAGTTTTTAAAAATAATTAAATTACACTTGTATGTTAATATTCACAGGATTTCTTTTATTTCCGGAATGTTTACCACCAACGGGAAATTCATTGTGTTTGAACGCTTTATACTATTTTAATTTTTGTTTCGTATGCATAACTTGGAAATTAAATTATGAATCTGGCAAGTACACACTCCGGAAAATGCATGCGTCAGTATTTCACAATGTCGCCTACACTTCAAGACTGCTGCACAAAACCATACTGTCATTCTGCTAGCAATTTTATGTTCTCAAATAAAACTCATCCTCACACATTCTGCAGAACGTTTATTAGTACGAAACTTGTTGACAATAATATGAGACATGCAAGCAACTGGCCTATACCACGTCGAAACTAGCTGTGCCGCTGGGTGACGTCATATATAAGAGGAACTTGGGGGGGGGGGGGGGAGAGGAAGAAATATTAGCAGATATTTCAGCTGTGCGTACGGTATCAAAAACATTAGTCGATGTTTCATAGACTCAATGTTTACAATGCGGCATCAGACTAAACCCACATTCAGTGTTAATGCTATTAGGGCTACAACATACATCTATGAAGTGTCGAGAGAGGGTGAACGCAGTGTACCGACTGTGCGTGAACTGACGACAGAGACATGGAGCAGATGGACGAAGAAGAAGAATAGGAAGATGAAGATGAAGCTGAGAAAGAAGCAGAAAGTGATGGTACATTCGATCATATGAATGACCAGGAAAGGTCAGAAGAACAATCCAGATAAATTTTGGGGCCAAAGCTTGACCGCACAGGCAGGCAAACAATTTCATATCTCGTCCAGAAATTTCGCAAGACAGGGTCAGTTTTGGGCGATAATTATCAAAGCAGATGCCTTCATCTGCAAGGACTAAAGCAAATATTCACACCGAACAGATTGTAATATAAATGGCTTTAGATGCCGATTATAAATGTATTAGAATGAAATTATTGTCTCATCGTTCAGGTGAAACGGATCATTAAACTCGAAAGGTGCATTCTGGACCATTCTGCAAGTAAAACAAAATGTACTTTATTTTAAAATAAGGAAACGATGCAGCAAGTATTTAAAATTTAGATTATAGCATGTGGAATATGGATGACAAATTCTTCTGTTCCTGGAACTTAAACTGAGAAAAACTATAACAAAAAGTAATTATTTCCTTGAAGTAATTTATTCTTAAGTACATCATTTGATACTTCCTCGTATTTATCATTTTTATTTTGTGACCTTGAAATAGATTTCTCTTTCTCTTTCTGCACACTGTTAATAAAATATTAAGCAACCAATTCAACTAACATCACCATTAGTAAAAACACGACTTTCACATTTTCGCCTTCGCTAACACCGCCCTAACCTCCATTCCGTTTCGTCGAGTTTCTTGCTTAGATACATTTGGCATTTACAATTTTAATACTGATAATGCTAATGGCTGTCAATACGTAAGAGTTAAACTGTGTCCATCTTACAGGCCATTAGTTTTAAAGATTACTACATTTAAAATCATCTGCCAATCGTGTCACATGTTGCAGAACGAAAGGCTTTGTTGCGTAACAAGAAGGCCACAAAGAATTCTGAAGGAGTTTGCCACTGAGGAGTTGTTTTAAAGCAAGACAAGTTTGAAAGCCAAACTTTTGTATCTCTGTAAATCAGTGGGCAATGTAAAACGTATAAACTTTAAGCGTTTTCGTTCGATCAGGGCGTGTGAGAATGGAGTTCTTTTCGAACTTGTCGACCTCTGGCAGTCTCCGAAAATTTGGAACCCAACCACATATTCAGATAACCGATCGTCCAATAAGACCTAATTGCTTTCAGCCGCGGTGAAAGCTTCAAATCTTGTATATAAATTTCAAATGGTATGAGACTGAGCACGAAAAACATTTAAATGTTCTCCAAATGAAACATCTGGATTCATAAGACCTGTCTGTTTATTACGTGGTTATAAAGTCAGAAGAATGCAATTACAAAATTCCAATGAACTAAATTTAATAATGAAACACTCCTTACAAGAATGTGAACAAATAATTATCAAGTTAAGATCATTCAGACTGAAGGAGACAGGAGGTATAAATTACACTGACACAGCAAATTCTTTGCTGTGTGATAAGCACTTACCACGCGAGTCTATTAAACATGTACGCTGTAAATATCAGGTATTAAATAAGGAGTTCCGGGCAGAATTCATAAAGCCTATTGAAAACACTTCTTGAAGGACTATATCAAAATCTTGTATACAATTGACTCTAGTTATACGCGGGATTTGTGTCCCTGCTGGTCGCCGCATATAACGAAAACGCGCAAAACGGTAAATGTATTTTCCGAGTGATGCACCATATACAGTTTTAACTTGTAGTTCCCGAATTCAAAATGTTGGGGAGAGTCAGTTAAACTGCGCGCGCAAATCAATTGTTCTGCGCGGCAGCTACTAACGTGGCCGGGGATTGTATGTATTGATGTTCCTTATGATATTAAAATAAAATCTAAAGCGCTCATAACGAGAATCGCCTCTGGTTTTTCTTTTAACGTTTTCTAGAACTTATGTTTGGAGTATGGTGGCAGTTTGTTCAGATCTAATGAATTGGACATTGGCATTGAAAGAACGTTTTAGAAACTTCGGGAACCCAATCAAAGGACCACCACGTGGTCAAAATTTGAACGCATAAAGATCAGATATTTGTAACTTTGCTTATAATCGCCTGGAATTACTCGAAGTTCCAGAATAATCGGGTCAGGAAAACGGGAGATGGGCCTAAACGGCAGACCGGCGGACGAACATGATGAAACTAATAGGTTTTAGAAACCCGAATTTCGAAACGCATCTAAAAATTAAAAAAGTTGTAACATCACTATTAGTTACATTCTAAAAATGCATAAAAGAACACATGGGAGAATCCAAAAATTGAAAATGTAGTCAGAAGAGGTTATATATTTTAAATCATTGTTATGTAATAATTATTACAATCTACGGTACGAATAAAATTACGGGCTACAGTCTGGATAACCGAAGTTTGATTACCGGCAGGAACACTAGGATTTCTCTTCCCACCATCACGACAAGACCGTACACAACCTTCTTACAAGGAAATGGTCCGATTGGTAATGTCAAAATTACATCTGAAATTCTGCTTGTTTAAAGTCCATATAGTAATGATAACAGCGTAGGTGCCTCTGTGCTGTGTAAGGGCCTGAAAGAAAAATTGTTCCAAGTTAGAATGCCATAGGATTTGAGGTTTTCACGGAGGTGAGCCTAAAGATGGCTGTCTTCTGGGTTGTTGCGCGCGTGTAGAAGTTTACCGACGTTTCAGAGGTCCTTGCTGCGTCCATCATCTACACGGCGCGCAAATGAGCATCGTATTGACAGTTAAAGTGTTGTGTACAATCATCATTAGACGGATTATACCATCGAGCAATATATGAGGTGAGGTTTCGACCTCACCAACCGGACCATTCACTTGGTAGTCCTGTTCAATTTTTACCACGCGTTCCTACTAGCGGAGTGGCTGTAGTTTGGGAACGACATTTCTCCGTCTAGTTCGGATGTTAACGTGTAGAGCATTAGTTCAAGTCTTGAAGGCGTGGTGGTGCTGCAGTGACAGGTATACTTTTAACTTAAATAAATAACATTAGTTAATAGGAACCGAATTTGTATACACCCAGTCAGAACAGTTTTGGTGCTTGAAAGTCGAGATGTTATACGTCACGGCTTATTTTGAGAGTCTGATAACTGTTTGAAAAACTACCTTCATTGAATAAGGAAATGCAGAAGAATAAAAGAGAAGCTTTGGCAATATATCAAGATGAAACTTGATAAAATCCTGAAAACCAAGATCTACCCATCTAAAATCAGGTTTTTCCCTCTCTACGTTTTACAAGATCTTCCACAGCATGGTAACAAATTGAAAGTAGGAAGCTGGAAACGTGTCCTCAGGAAAATAAGATTTCTGTATCTTACTTTATCTACTATAATACGACGTATATGGCATTAGCGAGCAATGCCATCTGTGGTTGCGTGTTCGAAACCCGGTGGGGAATTAATTATTATGGTAGGATTTATCTTCTGATTCACCATGCTGAGAATACAACTGTTTCTTGTAGCAACTGTGAAAAAAAGAGTAGACTACTTTTCAAACAAGAAGAAAAATTTTCTTGTAGTAAGTCTCACACCCTTATAAAACATTTATGAATTTGGACTCTCGCAAATATTCATCGTCGTAAATTAGAACAACCAGTTTAAATTTGTTTGATTCTGTCATTAACATATTAATACTCGCAAAGGTTCTTCAAATGTATGCTTTTAGTGAAACAGACTCTAAGATTACAAAGAGAAACGTAAAACATTCTATTAAGTTAAATATATTCACAAGAAACTCTATAAAATTTAATGATTTTGTATGTGTGCCATTATTCAATTTAGTTCACAGACAAAAATAAACAGCACAAAATAACTTCGTTATAGCAGGAAGGTATTTTATTCGTTCACAGAGACATACGAAGTGACTATAAATTGCCTTAGCTAATTGATTTTATAACAATCAAGGAGTAATTCTAGTAGGATATTTCAATGTCACGAGTTAAAAAACGACAACTCTTATTTAGATAATATCCATATCACTGGATTTTGTTTCCCAGTATTAGAATGTTCTTAGCTGTAACTAGCATCTCTCGCGAGACGCACCACGGGAAGGTTCCGAGTAAGAATTCGTGATCACGTATCGCTGAAAACTCGATCGCGAATCAGCAAAAACCAATAACAACAAATTCGTGAGTACAGAATAATGACTGTGCATTGCATAACATTCTGTCATCTTTTACTCATTTGTTGATAATTAAATATAAACTTTATTGTACTATGTATTTTGCTTTTTATATATCACATTTAAATGTAAATTACAAATAGATAAAGAAATCCTTAAAAAAGTAGGACTTTGCAATAATTTATAAATTAATAACCTTAATTATTAGCTCCTTTAAAAAACAGAAAAATAATACAAGGGCAGCTGCCACAATAAATAAATGGGAATCATATTCCAGAATGGTGAAAGTAACAATTAGTTCTTCCTCTTCGCGAACAATTGTAAAAGAAGTAAGGAGTGGGTGGAGGTGGTCATCCGTAGCTGCATTGTCCTTGACGAATAGGGCATGCACCCTGTCACGATATTCAAGTTTGGTATGCAGCTGTGCAAGATGGTCAAGACACGAAACACGAATTCCTTGATGTCTAAAACAGCAGCAGCCAGGCTCAGATATTCATTAACGAAGCAATGTGTAGAGCGTCTACTTGCACTGAGCTTATACACAGTCAGCAAAAATAACTGATACAACCGCTAAATTAATACACACAAATACTCGCACTCACAATAATAATGTATAAGTGATACTTTGATCATAAAGAGTATAAGCATGTCTTTACGCTCTGTCCTGTGTTGTCTCGTGATGGTAGGATAGACAGCAAGGACCTCTGAAACGTCAGTAAACTTCTACCAGACTACACGGCGTAACAACCCAGAAGACAGCCATCTTCAGACTCACCGCCATGAAAACCTCAAATCCTACTCAGATTACAGATTCTATAAAGGATAGATCCTACACCCACACACACACGGAATCCTGCGGAGTGTTTAAACTATGCCAGAACATGGTACTCCGACTAAACCTGTTGACAGAAGTAAATATATTAACCATTAATATAAGATATATTTGAATATGTGTCTATTTAATACAAAGTTGTAATTAATATCTTTCTACCTGATTCTACAGTTCAGGGGTTGCTAAAAAGATACTGACTTACCCTCGGGTTGTATTATCACACATAAAAGTAAGCACTTATAACGATTTTCAAAAGATTAACAGTAACTGGTCCTCGATCCCAGAGCCACACAGCGGTGAAAATGTGGATTGTGGTTTTTTGGGTGTTGTATTTCTCCGAAACTTTGGTAACCACGGCGTCAAACCCAGAACACCACGCCCCGCCTTTAAGCTTTGTGTTCGTAAACACACCTCCCGTGGAGCTGAGGTTTAGTTTCACATGTGCACTACTCGACGATTTCCAACGACTAAAAGCCGTAAGAGGTGAAATGTGGTGAACGACATTCAAACATCAACCTACCATGTTGTTGATTTAACCTGGAAGCCACGTTAAAAATCAAAATAAATACATAAGGCACTTAAGATTTTTAAGAATTCTGTAGCAGGCAGAAATAAAACTCCCTGAGGCCATCAGATATGATAAAAATGAGCCCCTTACAACACTTAACACGTAAAAATAATTATTAATAAACAATAAAGAGTTTATTTGGAAAAAAATTATGGTCAGATTTTATGACAGCATACGAAGGTGTGGATTGGACAGTATATTCCTCCGAAACGTTGGTACAAACCTATAAGTCCACAAGAGGTCTTAACACAGGCCTAACATATACGTATTAGAAGTGATCTATCTGAGGAGAAATTTACGCCAAGCACATCTGTTATGAACACGTAGGTTTTTCTCGAATCAGGAACGCCGGTCTACAAATTCAGTAACTTCAGAAGTGTTTAAAAATCTTTGGGTATATCTCACAAGCACAGAACCGGGAGAGCTCAGATCACTGAAGCGACCAGTTACGGGTCGGAAGACCGGCAGAGACTTTTCTTTTTGCAACCACAATTGGACGGGCTTTGTAGCATAGCCAGCCTCATATCAGGGGAAACGGCAATGTTTCGAAAGTGTTAAAGAACTTAAAGCGTGAATACGACAACTCATTTGCATCAAATTCCAACGCACGTAATTCCCGTAGCCTCTAACCCAATATCCCATATAAGTCTTCATGGCTTCAGACTTGGACACAGGAGCATGAATGTATGAAGGCGGAATGGTAAAGATACCTGTTTTCCTCCCACTTGAGATAATAACTAGACAATACGCTAAAATTTGCCAACTCAAACATTTTAATGCCAGCCAATAAATTCATTGTGTAGGATGTAGATGCCCAGTCCACCTTGAATGGTATCACCTGCTTACCAAACCACCTTCTTTAAATAAGCCACGAGGATAGAAAATTAGCGTGAGTATGTTAATTACATAAGATTATTTTCAGTGTTACGGAGATTTTAGCAGTAACACACTAACAGACAGTAAATACTTACTACTTCGTGCAATTGAAGCTTTTACGTGTTTTAACAGAAACGAGACAGGATTGGCAACAAATGTAGCCATAGCAACAAAGGCAAATCCTGAATAAAGCGGTCTCTGAATACGTTACAACATTAGAATAGCTCTCCCAGACTGCACAAGATATATGTGAGTAGGTGTAACAGGATTGGTGCTTCGCTGCTCACGTAATGTAGGCGTCTGAATAATGAATTCTTGTAATGATGTTGAACATGCTTTTGGGTGTTCGCGGCCTGTAGAAGTTGGCCTCTTGCCTGCGTTTCAGATGACGATGCTGCCTCTATCGTCAGGGTTGAAGTGAGGAAGGTCGGTAACTAACTGGTTTATATAGGGATATTGACAAGAAAATTGATAAATCAGTCAGGGCCAGAACCCTGATGATGAAAGCAGCATGGTCCTTTGAAACGTCGGCAATAAAGTGACTTCCACACGATGCCAGCACTCAAAAGCAGATTCAACATCAATTAGAAACCACTGCAAAAAACAAAGTAATTAGAATTTGAGGTTTTCACTGCAGCGAGTCTGAAGATGACTGTCTTCTGGGTTGTTGCGCCGTGTTGTCTGGTAGAAGTTTACCGACGTTTCAGAGGTCCTTGCTGCCTCCATCATGAGGGTGATTAGTAGGGTTCGGATGTTCGTGATAGGCCATATTTTTATTGGGACTTCTATTTTCATTCTAAAGTGAAATTAAACACTAACTGGGTTATCCTAATCATAATTATGCTGTTTTTATTTTGCATATAAATGCATATTTAGGTCATTTTTATGTGTTTGGTCATATTTGTAGTTAAATGCATATTTAGGTTATATTTTGAGGATAAAATTCATATTTCGGTTATATTTTGGGTATAAACCTTTACTTGTAACTACATTTCTCAGACACTTACAGTGAATCTCTATGTGAAATAATGGTGTCTGCCAACTGAACAAAGTGAATAATGAGCAGTTCAAATTTTTTCTTGGAGAAATACACGACTCAGTTAATACCAGACGAATCAACACTAAGAAAAAACTATGTACCTGTCTGTTATGAAGATGTTCTGAAAAAAATTACATTTACTGTGGGCGAGAATAAGATTTGGTTTTCGATTGATGAAACAACGGATGTCTACGGCAAATATGTAGCGAATGTCGTTATTGGCGCGATCTTAGCTGACCGCCTTGGTGACTTATTCCTTCTGTAATTTTCGATAGCGCCATGAAACGTTTGTGATGTCTCAAGTTACAAGACCATCTTGTGCGACAATCTAAGAAGATTTTGAAAATACAAATCGTTATATTGTAAAGCTGCCAAGAAAGAAGAATGAAGAAAGGTACTTAATATTTTGAATTTTGTTTATTTATTTATTTGTAATTAATGAATTTGATATGCATGAAAACCGCTTTCTTAAAATTTGTCATATTTTTATAGGAGCAACATCTGATGCTGATCCAAAACGAGGCATTTACAACTTAAAGCGACTGAGGTTTTTGATTAAAATTGCTAGGAAATTAAGCAATGTAATAGTTGTACATGCATATGTAAATAAATAACATGATTTACATACAAAACGCTTTTCTTTAATTTTAGCGAATATTTTTTCATAACAAATTGCCTTTTTGGGTCATATTTAGCTATTTTCTGGGGGCATATTTGCATGCATGTTTTTAGGTCATGAACATCCGAACCCTAGTGATGAGTAGTTCTTGTATATTTCCTGTGTATCTAAAAGTCATGTGATGGGGCCACATCCGAATGACATCTCCACAGGTTACCCTTGAAATATTCCATTCTCTCTAGTAGAAGCCGTAGGCCTACTCCCAGTGTAGAAATTACGGCCTGTTATTGTGCAACGTACAATTTTCTCTTAACTAAGCGAGTTCCAGCAACCTTGAATTCCACTGCAGCAAGTATCCGAAGCTATGATTATCTTCAGAGGCACACGTAAAATAACGAGTCCATCTTTTAACTAAATATGTCAAGATTTCTGTCTTCTGGGTTATTGCGCTGTGTAGTCTGGTCGATGTTAACCAACGTTTCAGAGGTCATACTGCCTCCGTCATCAGGGCGATGAATATAAATATGTCAACGTCACAACAGAAGTTCTCAGCCGGCTAATATCTATAAAACGAGTATCGGTTGCAGAATTAAACGAGAAGAACTGATTTATAAAATTGGGAGGAATGTAATTCACTTGAAAGGTTCTATTCCACGGTCCTGTCTTTATGTTTAAAAATTCACAACGTATAAAATGCATAAAATACAGGCTTGGCAGAGAAAGCTGCTGTACCTATATGCCGTTTATCAGCATACTTTAGCTACGAAATCACTACATGGACTTCGATAAAACTGGATATATAGATCCATATATAATAAAAGTTATCATATTAATTAAGCAATGGACCGTATTAGGTCACCAGTACCCATAACTTTGTACTCTTATTAGGATAATAAATCCATGGAGCAGAGTCCTTCATGAAAATCCAACAGCTGCTTATGCAGTTAAGAAATTACCCTCATTATTTGGATCCCAAAGGTTCATTATCATGTACACGAGAGCCAGTCACACGTCCACATACCGAGCCAGATTAATCCAACCCACAACTTTGTATCATATTTAATCAATAACCTTTTTAATATTATCCTCTTATCTTAGCCTAGATCTACAAAGTAGTCTCTTCCCTTGGGTTTAGTCATATCTCCCATGCGTGCTACACGTCCCGTTGACCTCATCCTCGATTTGATCACTCTAATATTTGGAAAAGAGTGTGTCTACAAATTATTAAGCTCATCGTGATGCTAATAACGTATTGTCTTGCTTTCTATCACTTGGGTCCAAATATTCTCGTTGGAAACTTCTCTTCAAACATTCTCGCCTTACGCTCTTCCTTTAACAAGGGAAATCAAGTTTCGCAATCAGATAAACAAGTAGCACATTTATAGTTTTGTTCATATGTAACAAAATACTAAGCAAAAATAATTTGTGCATGACATCTCTGCTGCTGACGGGTTTTTCAACAAAATTTATGTCTCATTTGCGTGTGACATCCCATGTCAATAGAATTCAGGCTTCCGACCATACAGTGAATCATCTCTGCAATAAAATATACAACCGCCAATAACAGATATCACTTCGCAGAACACTGAGGCTTAAAAGGATTAACAGGATAGATAAAAGGGATACATCTAAGGAAGATGGCGAACATATTAAGAATTCAAGAGGACATCATCCAGACATGAATGAAGAGGACATTAATGCGTGAAGCAGGAAATATCCTTAACAGTTGATACAAATAACTGAACACACGCAATCTGCAATGGAGTATAAATTAAAACGAAAAAATTGGCAAACTGAAGAGGTACAGCTTAGTTATTAAAGAATTTTACATTTTGGTAGTACTCATTTCAAATTTTCGATTTCAAGGTCACACACACCAGCACAAACCATTACATTCAAAATGCGACCACGAAGGAAACTGCCGATAAACTGGAAATAATATGGAAGATAACCGACTTAAGGTATTATTCCATCTTCTGTCCGGAACGAATTAAAATAAGCCACAAACATTCTCAGTCAGATATCCGCCCTAAAGAACGAGACCTGAACACGTAGCAGGAGAGCTAAGTGCGTGACTGCGAAGTTCCGTGTGCGTGTATTCTGATGTATTTATGATGTATATGTAATCGGAACGTAAAATGCAGATTCCGTTGTCCCGCACTAACCAAAGATGTTTCCGACTCGTATAGCAAAACCTGACGAACAGAATACAGAATTAGAATATCTCAGTGCCCGGATGATATGAGCCGGGATAGCTCAGTCAGTATAGTGACCAGCTACGGGCTGGGCGGCCGGGGTTCGATCCCCGACGGAGGCAGAGGATTTTTTCCTCTAGCCTCTGCGTCCAGACCGGCTCTGGGGCCCATCCAGCCTCCTCTACAATGGGTACCGGGGTCCTTTCCCGGGGGTAAGGCCGGCCGGGGCGTGATGCTGACCACTCACCCCCATCTAGTGCCGAGGTCAAGGAAGAGAGGAGCTATACCTCCACTCCCCCATGCGCCTGTACGGCACGTAGCGGGACAAACTTTACTTTACTTCACTGCCCGGAACTCTGCTGGCATATTATTGGTAATTTAACGTATGCAAACGGCATATACAGTCGGTGTTGATATATCACAAAATGTCTTCCTTTTCAATGAATAAAATGGCTGCCTTGCATCAACAACGAATGAGGCTTAGGTGCCGTCCATAAAAGCAATGTTAACACCTTGCGAAAACAGCGAATTTTTGTCTACTCCTATTAACACACGCACGCACATTAATTCGTTCGCTCACGTATAACACAGGGAACGCATTGATGGGAAAAATAATAATAAAAAACTATATTCCAGTCAGCTTGAAGCTCTGCACCTCCTGGACACGGAATTTTATGGATGGTTTGATGGAGCGTCTTTGTCGATTCTTTTATAGGGGCATATAATACCTGCAGCTTAGTAGCTTGAGTAAAAGCGAACTGAAAGAAATAAAAATAGATGAATATAAAGGCTATTGAATATAGTACAATACTGCACTGCCTCCGAAGTACTCTCGGGATGCAGGAAAAACGGGCAGCTGATGCATTCTTTCTCTACAGAAGTCAATAATAGACGTTGGGCTATATGCAGTCAATAGCTTAGTCACGCAGCTGCCCCCTAAGTTTCGTGGTATTTGTTGAAGAGATGAAGAAACCGCAGGGAAACAAGCACTTATTTATAAAACCGTTCCAATTAGTACCAGTTAGATTCCCACCTAATTTGGTCGTTTCAATGCAAACGTTCGCATCGAGATTTGAGGTTTTCATGGCGATGAAAATGTTTACGAGGAATATTTGTAATCTCCAACGTAATACACGGTATCACATCAGACGAATGGAATCCACAACGTGTGGATTACCTAATCTCTGTAAGTAGGTCCTAATACATTACTTTAAAAGTGGTATTGGGCTTATGATATAGGCTTACTTGCTTCCAACCACTCTCGTTACAGTAATTTGTGGTTATCTTTGTAAGTCATTCACTTGTTAGTACCTGTCTCAATTTATAGATTTATTTAAATGTATTTTATAACACCCACCCATCGATTCATAAACTATTTTTTTACGAATGTGTCGAAACACAGTTTTTCTACTTTGGTTTCGTAAAAAATGCGTAACAGCTTCGTCTTACCCCGGAATTAAACAGATTCATTAGGCGTAAAACGTATTTTGTAGACATCCGACTCCAAATACTTCTGTAGTTAAAGCGACTAAATGGACGAACAAGGTCCGATGTTTGACAGAGACATTGACTTTTCTGTTCGTCACCGGATCTGGGCCCCACCCAGTCTCTTAAACAATAGATAGGTGATATAAGCGATTATATTCCCACCTAGGACAGGGGAACTGACCACTCACCTTCATAGAATGCGGAGGTTAAGAATGCTTGGCTTCCACAAGACTTTGCGGCACGGTGTACAGACATGGGACAACTAAATCAAAAAAGCTTTAGTCCTGTATGCATAAGACACACACACGCACACACCGAAAGCAGGAGGGAATTGGGTAGCACGCCTGCTTCGTATCCGAGAGGTCCCATGTTCATATCTTGACATAGAACCACACTATTTTAACAGAGTCATGTTATTCCTCAGTCCCTAGGGCAGCGTTTCTCAAACGTTTTGCCCTTGCGGAACCCTTGAAATTATTATATATCATTATTGATATCTTTCTTTTTTATAAACTTAAAGTTCATAAGTCACTCGATGATACGTGAATCCGCCACGTACAGCTGCTGTATACTGACCACTAAAGGCAGTTTCACGCTGGCGCTAAATATATTTCTTATGATTAGTATACTTCTAAATGACATAACAGGTTGAAGACTTTATTATAATTCCCAAGAATTTTCCGAGAATATGTCGAACGTGTATAGTAAAATTACGAATATGAAATGAAACATAAAAATGACTCAAAAATACATTTACATGTGACTAGCCTATTCATCACTATTTCTCGCGGAACCCTAAGGTTCCGGGGAACCCCGGTTGAGAAACGCTGCCCTAGGGTATTACATTAAATTAGGCAACGATTGCTTCTAACCGCATCCTTCCTTCCTTCATTTTCCTAACATTCTACTCTTTTTTTGTCAAAGCTACTGATAGCGTTGTCAAACAACTTTTACACAAATACATAACATAGTTGTAACGAATATTTTAAACACTCAACAGTATGATAAAAGTTTGTTTAGGATACATACTACTTTATATTTATGAATGTAAAGCAAATCCCAGTGATAAATATAGCTTTCAGGAAGGCCTTTCCTGAAATATATTTATCACTGTATATTTGCATACGTACATGGTAGAGGGACGACTAAGTGTGAAAACAAACGATTCCCAAGTTTCGAGAGAGAATGAGACATTTATGCAAGTTATCGCTTGTACAAAAACATATCCAGAAAAGCAAATGTACGGATTCCGGCAGTCTGCTTTTTGGCACATATAATGAGCAAGTCTAACATTGTGTCAAGTTAACGTATCTAACACGTTTTTTATAATTTACTGTCCGCCTGATTTTCAATGGAAATTATTTAAGGTTTATTATCTCGATTACAGTGCTCAAAACTATCTTAACGGTGAAGATTTATGACAATTCCGAAATTTGCTGCCAGTCCAATAATTGCTACGTTTTCACAGATGAGTTGTCATTGTACTGTGGAGATCATAGGGGAAATTTAAAATATGAAATACGGTTTGCAAACAGAAGCAAATTGTCATAAATTCTACAAATGTAGCCATTCACGCATTCAGTATGAAATACATCAGAACACATTTAACTCAGAAGATATTTATTTTTACGACTATTCAGACTGTCTGCAGGTGATCACAAAAAATCGATTATTTATGTCAAAACTCCAGCTACCAATAACGACACACCCATTTTTATAAATGTATAAAATAAAATGCTGACATCTGGTGATTAAATTAAGGCAGTGTAACAAAACAGTACTTAGTCCTACAGAAAGAAAATTATGACAGGAAATCGATTTTATGACAGAAAATTATCAGATAACTTTGGCTA
Source organism: Zootermopsis nevadensis (assembly GCF_977971745.1). Lineage (NCBI taxonomy): Eukaryota > Metazoa > Arthropoda > Insecta > Blattodea > Termopsidae > Zootermopsis > Zootermopsis nevadensis. The sequence goes on from NW_028259162.1 coordinate 12,883,310, forward strand.
TTAAAACAAAATATGTTTTAAGACAGGTGTGGAGTTACTTTTCGACAGGTGACGACTGTATAACGATCCTGAACTTTCCCGTACTAGAACCGCCGAAGGCGTGTTATTCTTCTTTCGCTATTTCTTTCGTACTGATGTCGGTGTTGGAAGCGCGACTCAGCCATTCACACAAACTGGTCCAATTATATCATTTCGTAGAAGCCATTTCTGGACTGAGCTTTCTTTAATGGACAGACAGCACGTTATGACCCCTCACGCAGTTCATTATTCTTTTGTTAAGATGGAGTGGTATTGTGGAGGGAATGATGAAAAAATGGGCCTCAAAGAATAAAAGGTGGAACCTATCCATACACTTCTCCGGGTTTTATTACAAACCGCTTCCGTTCCTTTCCGATGGCTGCAAATGGACAGCCGTATTTTTATAAAAGATAGGGAAGGACATTGGTTCCAGTGTTATTATGAATGAATAACTTCTGTTTGACACCAGCTGGTTCTTCTGCTTCAGGGTGTTTCACACGGTTCTTTGTGTTGTCACAGAGTAAACAGCTTTTAAAAGCGATAACACAAGGACCCACAGACCAAGACAGAAATGTTATTTCGAGAGCTAAACTTGATGAATAGAGAATCATTTCGGTCAACGACTACAAGCTACAGCCCCTGCCATGTTATGACCATAAAATGTACTGATAAACCCAATGTTAAATTTCAGGAACTGTCTTCCTCAGGTAACAACCCCTATATCGTCTACTTTATTCTACTTTGGTTATGACTACAGCTTACGGCGAACCATACCACGACATTTGAAGAACATTCAGACGAAAATCTTGGGGACTCGACCAATACAAGCCTAAGACAAACACTTAAGAGTGTTGTGTGTTTGTTCATTGGAATAACTGTTGCAAACAACTGTGCTCCAGCCAAAACTTAATAAACCATTGGTATTCAAATAAATAATATTATAAAATATGTGTTGTATTTTAAGAGGATACCGGTGTAATAGGATTTGAGGTTTTCACAGTGATGTGAATTTAACAGCTACCTCGTGAGTTGTATGGCCGTTCAGTCGAGCAAATATCAACCATAGATCAAGGCTGACACTAAAGTGGGATTTGAGTATGAAGATGGCTGTCTTCTAGATTGAAGCGCCATGATAACTTATAATCTCATGAACATAATAATTTAATAGAATAAAATACAGAAATCGCCAACTGAATTGAAACACTTAAAGTATTCTGCATAAATTTAAGACATTTTAGATCTAATTTTACTGGTGGTAGGAATGGGGAACAACTACGAAACTATACAAGTAATTAGTTTTCTTTTTCATAAGTGTGCACCTTTCGTAACAACGTTAGTCCATTTGTTCCCAAATCCTTCTAAAGTTACCCACATCCACTAACTGAATTTTGAAGATACTTAAAATTACAATTGTTTTTCCTCAATTTGCTTGGGTTTGAATGCAGAACAGTAAGCGATGAATCATCACGTATGAAACGAATGGCCAATTGTATTTCGTTAAGAGATATATTGGTGTGTGTAAATATGCTAGCTATAAAATGTAACAATTTTTTTAGCCCTCTACGTGGATGAGTCATGTAGGTTATATTATACAGAGTGATTTAAAAAGGTTAGGGCCAAACTAAATGAGCGTATTGAGGGACTCAGAGAGAACAACTTTAAATAAGAATCCATGTCCTCCGAAGTTATCCTGAGTCATTCGAGGCCATTGAAGGTAGGGAAGTCTGATAACATACCGCTGAAATAATCGTACTCTGCTATTCTCCTACTAGCTTAATTTTGAATCACACGTATCCGTCAGATTAAACAGAGGACCCTAGGCTGTGATGACGGAGGCAGTATGACCTCTGAAACATTGGTTAACATCGACCAGACTACACAGCGCAACCCAGAAGACAGAAATCTTCATACTCACCGCCCTGATGACGGAGGCAGTATGACCTCTGAAACGTTGGTTAACATTGACCATACTACACAGCGCAACAACCCAGAAGACAGAAATCTTCATACTCATCGCCCTGATGACGGAGGCAGTATGACCTCTGAAACGTTGGTTAACATCTACCAGACTACACAGCGCAACAACCAAGAAGACACAAATCTTCATACTCACCGCCCTGATGACGGAGGCAGTATGACCTCTGAAACGTTGGTTAACATCGACCAGACTACACAGCGCAACAACCAAGAAGACAGAAATCTTCATACTCATCGCCCTGATGACGGAGGCAGTATGACCTCTGAAACGTTGGTTAACATCTACCAGACTACACAGCGCAACAACCCGGAAGACAGAAATCTTCATACTCACCGCCCTGATGACGGAGGCAGTATGACCTCTGAAACATTGGTTAACATCGACCAGACTACACAGCGCAACAACCAAGAAGACACAAATCTTCATACTCATCGCCCTGATGACGGAGGCAGTATGACCTCTGAAACGTTGGTTAACATCTACCAGACTACACAGCGCAACAACCCAGAAGACAGAAATCTTCATACTAACCGCCCTGATGACGGAGGCAGTATGACCTCTGAAACGTTGGTTAACATCGACCAGACTACACAGCGCAACAACCAAGAAGACACAAATCTTCATACTCATCGCCCTGATGACGGAGGCAGTATGACCTCTGAAACGTTGGTTAACATCTACCAGACTACACAGCGCAACAACCCAGAAGACAGAAATCTTCATACTAACCGCCCTGATGACGGAGGCAGTATGACCTCTGAAACGTTGGTTAACATCGACCAGACTACACAGCGCAACAACCAAGAAGACAGAAATATTCATCAATATATTTATCATTCTTCCTGTAGCGCTACTGCCCTTCAAGTTTGGCATTGGCTTATTTTGTGATCGATGTCCATTCTACTCTATTTAATGCTTTTGTTCTTCATATCTACCCCTATACTCCTCAGGTCCGCCTCCACATCATCTATCCATCTGAATCTAGGTTTCCCTCTCCTCCTTTTCCCTCCTGGTTTGTCATCCAGTATCTTTCTTGCTACCCTCATGTCGTTAAATATCCACCATGTCGAAAGATGTTTCGATTTAAGACGTATCTCTTGATAAGATGTTGACATTATGTTCTGTACTAAATTTTGAGAAAAGAAGTTCGATTTGAGATTCATGTAAAACGGGGATTGTGTTGGACAAATATGAATAAAACCAGCGACAACATTTAGTGTGAAATCCCAATACTAAATTTCATTGAAATCAGTCAAGTAGCTTCGGAGAGTAAACATGAGGGAGATAAAAGAACATTCTTCTATTATGATTTAATTAGGCTACAAGTAATATACAAAGTGACCCAGAAATATATATACACACATCCAATAAATCAAATAAAGACATTTTAATAAACTAAACCATTACGTACGTCAGCATTGAAACACAGAGAATGTCTGCTAGGCCTCAGTGTTCCATTACAGTAGTTGTAACAAGAAATTGCGATTAGGATATTAGAATATTTATGAATTATCACGTTGTTTGTCAAAATCATTGCCTACTCCAGACCACCCTTCCCGAATGTAGTCCGGTTTAATTAAGTATACTAAACGTGGTGGAGATCATGTTATATTCGACACTACAATAAAATTATCAGTATTTAGTTAGTTTTAAGGTGAGTGTTTCATAACCATGAATATCAAAAATGTGTATATACACATATTTAAGAACAGTGAAACATAGAAATTAGTTTAAAAAACAATTTAAGTTACCAGTCTTTCTTACCATGACGTGGGAGATAGACATTTCATTTAATACGCAAGACTGAAATGTGAAAATGGGTGTATTTCAGTTCTGAATCATCATTATCAACAGTCTTAAACAACGTAAATTAAGTCTTTTTACCAGTTTAGGAACAGAAACTTTACGTGTGTTATACTTAAGACATCCATCTCTAATGTGTATTCCTAAACCTATTTTCCTATACACTCATAACATTAAATCACATTCTGTCAAATACGCTCATAAAGTAAGCAAAGAAATTCATTACAGGAACAATTTTACTAACTTCCTTTCAACAACTTACATTCGTAATTTATCCATAAGTTGTCATATTAAAGCCAGAAAAACCAGTTTTCATCTCCTGCAGTCATTATGGCATCTGTGAAAAGGTCAATGAATTGCAAACTATTCCTTTTTCTGAAGAATCAAAGCTTTCTCCAAGAGGCAGGTTTCTGCACAGGGTATAAACAAGAGCAGAATACTCCACAGAAAAGAGTAGACGTATGCCAGTCCATCTTATGGCATCTGTTATCAGAGGAAATCACACGTCATCGCAGAAAAAAGGGGACAAACATCCATGCCTCGGGCGGAAATAAACGGCCTACATTCCAACACATAAACCAACATAAAAGAATACTCAAAGAGCAAACTCAATATAATAAGCAGCTTATCCACGGTTGCATACGCAATTCAAGATATATTAAAGTAATCAGGTGTTATTACTCTAATATTTTTGCTATTTTCGTATTACGTGGCCCAGTAACGTATTATTTTTAATGAAATTTAAGTTTTTAAGAGAAATAAAAAGGCTGATGAGATTACTAAGTTGAGTTCCTCCGCTTTCAACCTTTGTACTAACCGAATGATCCAACAACACAGTTTTATTTTAATAAATTACTACTACCAAACTACTAACACTAAAATGATAATTCAATTATTTATTTTAGCGTGCTGCATGATTAGGGAACTGACCAATTACAGATACATCGCAAACTGATCACAATCAAAATACCATTTTTTTATAAATATTAAATAATTATTGTACACAAAGAAAAAGTAATTAATAAATACTAGGAACACAAAACGTTACTTTAAAATATGATTCAGCATAACCAAATATCCACGGTGTACATCAACATCTTTGCACACACATATTAATACTAACAACAACATCCATGCTATAGAAAAATATACTTATGAGTTATACCTTTGATTGCTTGCTTATTCATATTAAATCTAAGGACACCTATCAGGACAAAAGTAAGCCTATGACTGCGTACGCGTTTACTGAAAATTTTAAAATCCAAGAGAATGTCATAAAGGACTTTTTTTTACGAGTTTATGAGTATTATATAATTTATTTGAATAAAAATTTTCTTGGATATTATCCATCGTCCAGTAAATAAAATATAAAACGTTTTATATGTTATTTACTAGACGATGGATAATATCCAAGAACATTTTTATTCAAATGACTCATCACCATCGTCAAGAACTTTTAGATTTGATATTATATAAGAAAAACATCCGTTATAGGTAATGATTCCGAACAAACTTCAGTATTCTGCATCATACAAAACCCCATCTTTCTATACTGACAAAAGGTAGCAAGTTATGGCAGGACAAAACTGTTGCGTACTCATTTCAAAAGAGCAAATAAATTAACATCTTACAGCCATTTGCGACAATATGCTCGTTACTACAGAGACGGAGGCACAAGAGTTATTTAAGGTCAGTGACACTAAGAGAAGAACACAAGATGCAGTAAGAAAAATTGCCATCTCATTCCAACAGAAGTCATTTGAGATGGCGCCACATTCCAGAGTCAGAGCTCGTTCAAAAACGAACATAATTTCTTTTAAGAACAAAGCGTCTTACTGTCCTCAAAGTCAATAAACGATACAGCATTTTAACTTCCAGGAACGCTGGTGATGAAGAACGACGAACTGAAAACGAAGGCGACTTACCAGGAACGCAAAAGCTGCAAAAAGATTAGCTTCTGGAATCCATTCAATCGAATAAAGATTAAGTACTTTATAAAACAGCATTCGACAGTATGAAAAAATGCACTTGAGAATTTAAAATATTGATACAATCTCACACAGTGCAATAAATAATTTTTTTTACGTTCAATTATATTACATCTGGCTAGGAGAAATGACCTGGAGTTCTAGGAATATTCAACTGAACTGAACTGAACGTCATTACTTCCAAAATAACTGGATGGGAGTTAGTATGAAAATACGAAATTAATAACTAAATAGATGGCTTACGGAACCTGAAGGTTCATCACCGAACTAACCAAAGCCCTCCACTGGACCCTGTCCTGGGCCAACAAAATCCAGTCTCCTTCAACTCCTATCACCCATAGATCCCGCCTGACATTATCCTCCCATCTACGTCTAGGTCTCCCCAGCGGTCTCTTCCCCTCAGGCTTCCCAACCAATACCCGGTGCACACCTCTTGTCCCATCCATGCGCACTACATGCCCAAACCATCTCATCCTTCTCGACTTAATCACCCTGACAACACTGGTGGAGGAGTACAAATTTTTAAGCTCATCATTATGCAGTTTTCTCCACGTCCCATCGTCTTCCCTCTTAGGCCCAAATATCCTCCTTAACACCCTATTCTCAAACACCTGCAATCTGCGTTCATCCCTCAGAGTGAGAGACCAGGTTTCGCACCCATACAAAACAACAGGCAAAATTATTATTTTATATATTTTAATATTCAGGTTCTTAGAAATCAGACGGAAGTAGAGGGAAGTAGAAAGTTACCATATGAAATTAATGGATAAAGAAATTATAATATTCATTTTTAATTGTATATGGTCGCTGAGCATAACAAGGCAAGCCATATTATTTGAGAACAGGAACATTAAAACACTTTTATCTGTGCATACCTAAAAGTGTAAACCTCACCTTAGTACTTCAAATGTTATTTCCCAAACCTTGTCATGTCTCATATCATATGAAATAGAATGATAGGAAATGTGAAACAACGTGTATCGGAATCAGTTACGTGTGATATTTCCTGAGTTACAGTAATGCCAATGTTACTCGAAACAGCAAAAGTTAAAAAAAATGTTAACTTTTAATTTTAACCCTTTAAGAACGATTATTTCTTTGAGATGTTTTGCAACAATATATTTACCAGCAATTAAGTAACATCACTGCCAGTACGATACATAGAAAAGACCATTCAATGACACAGTAAACGAATTAGGTACACTACTGCAGAGACATCTACAATTATTCATTCACCTGAAAAGTGGTGTACAGTGGCTTAACCGTGATTTCCGCAACAGCGTTGAAATTGCGTTGATTCAGTATCCAAAACAAATCAGAAAATGTAAACACAGCCTAATAATTCTGGAGTGTTAGCTCCATTATTGCTTCGAGATGTTCAATTTGTGAATCGTAGCTTTTGATACATTGTCATAAACAGCGCATAACATGCGGGCCTTCAATATGTGTGATTAATTTGATCAAATTTAGTTCGTACAAGTTCTAGAACTATAAAACAACATAAAATCACTTTTGTTCTGTTATTTACAACACCGCAAGACTCATGGAAAAGATTGTTGAACACAAAATGCGTGTTTAATTTTTTATACGTCTGTTCCGATTAACATTTAGTTACGCGGCAGATGCACAGACAAACACGTGGTTTCGCAAGTTCCGTTGCTGTCGTCCGATATTAATCACAATTGGAATGAATCGACCAAATTTTTTTGGAAAACTCTTCAATATCAAATTGAATGACAATGCATTCTGCGATTCTCGAACTGTCACACACCCACGGACAGACGGACAGAAGGAGTGACTTTAATAGGCATAAAAAGAGAAGACCTGTAAATTTATACGGACTCTACTTGTTCACAGTCAAGACAACCGTGTGATTTCTTGTTTTATTTTCCCGGTGAGAGATTACTTTCCTATTACGACTTGTCATTCAGTTGTCTGCAAAATGATTTGTAACTACTACCAAGCTTTACAGATGGCAGGCTTGTTATCTGTTATTGTTGGATAAAGGAGATAAATTCAATGCGCTCCTCTGACGTTAATTGTTGTTGTGGAGGACAGTTTGATGAGAATGATACGGTTAGCTCGGAAGAATGAGGATTTTCTCACAAAGTTAACGTGGTAACTGCATGTAAGGTTCCATTTTTCGCTGCAACGTCCTGGGCCGGGAGGGAGCCAAGTGCACAGGAAGTGGAATGACGTGATAAAAAGGCGACAAGGTAAGACAGCCGTGAGAAAGAGTTCCTGTTACGCCATGGTAACGCGTTACAAACACCTGGAAAATAAACCACGCCTTTCTTTTGTTGACGACGGTATGCTTGGGAGTTCGGTTTGCAGATGAAGAGTGTACTTCGAAAATCGCATGTGGTTTTTGTTAATGTTCTAAATTCAGCACGAGCAACCAGTCCTAGTCATTTAATACTGTCTACCATGAAGTTTTCTGTTCAAGTTTTCACGAAGAATGTGCCCGAATTGTGGGGATGTAAAGTGTGGTTGGAAAATGGGGTAGCATCTTATTGAATTTAAAACATAACGTATATTTCCAGCGTATCCAAAAAGGCTACTTGTTACTGTTAGAAAATAAGGGCCCAGTCACTTAATCGTACATTACAGTACACATTTTCTTTAGTGACTATGGAGAGAGAGAACACATTTGATATAGTGGAAAACATGTAGTTGGTTTCGTCACTGTACGTCAAATATTTACAAACTTCATGTTTATAATATTTATGGCATTTTTGGTCCACCCTATAACTTTCTCGAGCCTCATATTTATTTATCTCAAAGACACACCGCAAAATACCTCCTCAGCATTCTGTTTTCAAACACACTCAATCTACTTTCTCGTAAGGCGAGAAATCAAATTTCACAGCTATACAGAAAGAATTCGCATATGTAGGCCTACAAAGTAATGTTATTTTTATGCCTAAGTACCATTCCATGACGGATTTAGGAGCATGGAAGTAAAAATTCCCTGTATTCTTGATCTCGACACCATAGCTTATTTAACGTTTGAAAAATATCACACAACGTATGGGCTTTAAATTGAAACGGTTCCATCCGTATGAAGTCAACATTTCCCGTTCGTTTTTCTCGCTCTGGGGTACAATGCACCTTCGTCTCTTCCGTTAGATGTTACGACGACAGTTTTAAATCTCATGAAGCAATTATCTAACATATTCCTGTTTTTAGACTATCCTTACTTAGCTCAATCTTTTGCTTGTCCAGTTTTCTCCTTCGGCTTTAATCACGGTGTAATATCAAAAATAAAAGAAAGCGCTCGGGTTGTCTGGCATGCAGTTACAGGTTGAAAAAAAGGGTAACAAATTATGATACGAGGCCTTCGTCAATGTTACTTAATGACACTTTCTTTTCCTTTCAAAAAAAGAACCGAACGGAAAAAGGTCATGAAATGCACATTCTTAACGCTTCCTTCTCAGAGAGATCTCAAATAAAACAAGATACAAGTTCTGTCTGCCTTTTTCAGCAAATAACATACTTTTTCAAAGATGACTGTGTTCTAGGATGTTGCACCGTGTCGTCTCGTAGAAATATATCGACTGTTCAGAAATGTGATCGCCTCTCAGGGCGATCACCCTAAATGATGGTGCAGTAAGCATCTGTGCGTGTGTGTCGATTCTCGTCAGCATTCGATTTATAACAAATTAAGGCTATTTAGAGAGAGTTAAATTTATTTGTTACAATTTCGGATCATGGTTTGTTGGTTTCATTAACCCTCTTCAGTGTTCTCCTATTATAGGAGTGCTTGGAACTTGTTCTATCTGAGCCTTTAGTTCCACGTGACTTGCTAACATTCTTCAAATGCCAAGGAATTTTACTGACTGTGAGGGACGCATAAGTGGTAGGGGCAGAGCTGAAAGTTTCCAGTGGTACACGGCCGGCACATGGCAAAATCAGGGCTTCCGCAAAGCTGAGGTATTCCGATAATTTTATAAAGGAATCCTGATAGAAATCCATCGCCATTTGTCCTGACAGAGATCTCTGCTGCTTTTTCCTCGATCCCTCTAGGTGAATTTTGGCTATTTCCTGGCTCATAATCCCGATTTATTATTCGAATGTTAATAATGTATACACGGGCTCTAATTGTAGTCTGGTAGTTTTCTGACGTCTCAAATATACTTGCTAAAACATTGGTATAATTCTACTAAACTATGGGGCGCAACATCCCAGGAGACTGTCATATGCACGATACATGACTGTGCCGCTGTTCCAATAGTCTAGCGGTCAGAACGCTGGCTTGTAATTCTGAGGTCCCGGGTCCGATTCCCGGTGGTCCAGGTATCACGGAATTTCCCCCCGGGGCATCCCAACAATTACTCCATTCACACACAGAAGAAGGCAACGGCAAACCACTTCTGGATCATTTGCCAATTAAACAAATGAACAGGTCCCTATCAGAGGGAACTTGTTCATAATGTCACCAATAGGGGCAGGGCTGTCGTACCTTGAGTTTCTGCGTGTGGCCACACCGACAACAGCAGTAAGACAGGTAGTCGGGCAAAGGCGGAACGAAGCTCAGTGAATCCTTGTTCTCTCCGCAGTCGTCCACAAGCTTCCGGTAGTGGACACGAAACATGGGTCGGGCCGCGCTGGTCGAAGAACTCTTGTGTGGGCCGCTGAGTCGGCCCATCGCGTAGTACTACCACGTCCATGCAAACACTCCCGTATCAAAACACATCACACACTTCATGCAACAGCAGTGACTTTTGTACAGATTCTAATATGGCGCTGTATAACACTGGAGGAGGTATTGATATTTTCACTTCACTAAGAAACAAGCAGTTGGTAATTATGGAGTACGATGTTACACAAATATGGTATCTCCGATACACAAACATCCAGACGAAAGCCGCTGACTTCAATTGTCCACACGTATGATATCGAAAATTAAATTAGATTTATAATACTCGAAGGTTCAGAATAAGACGTTCAATGAATAAACATTAAGTGCATCAAATTGTAACAGTTGAAAATCACTCCTTTTCACTACCTAAAACCAAATAAAATTTATGTGGGCATACCAAATACAAACTGTGACTGTCCAAAAATATTTATGGGCTCAAACGTTTGTCTGAGTAAATTTACGAATATCGCCCCACACACACACACACACACACACGCAATGTAATTTTGTATCGATCCGCGTTGATGCAAGTAGTTCACTATGTTGGTGGCTGCCCTTTGATGCAAGACTCATTAACAGATGATGCTTGGGGGGGGGGGGGGGGGTTGTTTGCCAATGTTGTTGACTTGTTACACTCACCACAACCTCACTGGCTTTATTTAGCACACATTGCATAGAATTATTACCGAGGGAAAGCTCTAACTGACTCAAAATGACATCCAGCACACAGAAAAATGCTTCGTCACCAAAGACGTGGGTTTTGAAACTTGCACCTTTTCATATGTACAAATTTGGCATGGTGCAGCTAACCTGTAAATATATTCATAACAGACAAAATTGTGTTTTACTTACGTTACTAGTAGGTCTACTTTACTGGAGTGATTACGAATTACTGATTTTAAAAGAGAGGTTAGGAACGTCGAATACAAGACACAAAAACCTGGTAAAAATAAATAAATTAAACCACTTCTTGTCAGAACTCGTTTCATGTACTTGTGTTAGTTAATAAGGTCACCTACGAATTTCGTGTCGCCGTTACACTTTCTAGAAGGCCATTTATAATTATGGCCTACTTGGTTGCAACAAATTTTAATGCACTTCTGATATTCAAGACACGTATGCCTTGTGTATGTATGTACACAAACTTTTAAAATCACTAATCTGCATATCATCTTCTCATTGAACTGATAATTTCTGGTAAAACAATTCGTAGCTTGTCACACATTTCGAAACACGAACACCCATCACTGCACTAAACATGTTTTTAATCCACAATAAATAGATCGACGCTAATTTTCGGTTATCGTTACATGTCCGACTAGGTCGAGTGGCTGGAATGTTTCTACTGGCGGCTAGCGGCTCGCATCCTTGCTTACTGATACCGCATGTTTGTGACGTGGTGGCTTGCTTGGCAGACCAGTTTCTGATGGGGTCTCTCACTGCTAGCAGCTGCCGAGAAGGATGTTGTATATGAGTTGAACCATTCGCTGATGCACATACAGACTTTTCTTTCACGTTCGAGACCGGCTGTCACTTGATGTATCTTGAGAGAAAGACTCCTCTGGAAGGAATGTCGTCTATGAATGCAGTCTTTCTTCATGTTTTCATATGACCAAGCTATGCAAAGCGATGGCCCACGGAGAATACACTGCTCTCGACTGCGCTGCTGCCTCTGAGTTTGAAGCGGCGAGGTTGCCAAAGCGTGAAGTTCCGATCAGTTGTGAGTCCATATGGCGTTTCCATGTTGAATGATTTTACCATTTAATTTCACCGAATTAGTATAACGATAAATACCGTGTGTTATTTCAACGTATTTGGCGCTCTGTTGGATATTTTACAAACTACGATTTCATAAATCATGCCTTGTTAGTGTAATGGCATACAGAGATAAACAAATTTATCTGTAGGACTATAGATTGGATGATAATGACAAGTTACTTTCAAGGTTTTTCAACCTAGAGTTTGTAATGTTGTTTCTTTAAAAAACACGTAAAATACGTAAATCGAAAAGTACCTTCTTCCATAAACTCAACGACAAAGGGCTTACGTCTGCGAGCGGTTGCTGGATAATCAGGTTTGGTCTAATTCATGATCTGAACGCGAAGCAATCTATTGACACCTAGAAATACATTTAGGTCAAATATTGCAGTAAATAATGAGCCCACATTAATAATAATTCGTACCATGTTACTCACTTCACACTGAGTTTTGTTAGATCCCTTACCCATTTTCTCAATCAAATTATTCTCCACCAAATAATATTACTTTGTTCAAATCTGCAAATCAAGGAAGATCATATGGACTGGACAGGCAGCACGGATAAGGGAGATAATAAATGCATACAAATGTTCAGTCTAGCTCTTGTGAACACTGTAATGACCTTCCAAAATTACTAAACGTCGGGGAACGTCTTGACTATCTGAGCGACTATCAGCTTCTGAAGGACTCTGGACCATGGACTTGGTTAAAGGTGTAATTTGAATTACACACATAAAATTGGAACGCACAAAAGGAATTTGGACTTAAGTTACGAGGAATTGAGATTTGTGGAGGCTAATCAGAAGCGGTGGAAGGAATACGGTTAACAACAAACACTTCCTCAAATTCTTGTTAAAAAAACAAATTTCTGAGACTGAAAAAGCAGAGCTTAATTCTTGTAATTTGTCAGTTTCCTTGCTATTTTACAGATATCTTTCAGGAAAAGAAACGCATACACCAGTGGCTGCAACTTGTAAATAAGGGGTGTAATTAAGAATGAAAGCGGCATATGTACAAAACCGCAAACAAAAGACTCCTATGTCTAAATCTGGGTGTCTTTGCCTTAATTTTTACTATATTAAAATTAGGCTGTAATAATGAAACTGGAGTATACATATTGACCACATGGCCTGCTGGTATTTAAAATTTATTTCACCATTTTATCTACTGTTAACATAGCAGGTAAAAGCAACCCAATTCCAAAGCGCCATGGTAACAAGGCTTACAACACATGTGAAAATCTTGACAACTAAGGATTAGATTTGTCAACTGTAAATTCCAGTAGATTCTGTTCACGGACAAAGCGTCTTTAGCACCCCGTCGCCTATGAAAATTAAGTTTTAAACTATTCTAAAATAGTAATTACGATACATAAAGAAGACATCAGTTTCGGAATCAAATACGCACATTTAGTTCATTTAGCCAAACTGTCAGAATTCGGCCCCTTTGTCATATTTTCCACACCGGTTCTCAAATGCCAAAATGTTTCTGAAACAGATGTAAATCATTTAGACGTTTCTGTAGGGCTACTGTCAATTTCTCCTCAGATATGCAGTGTATTAACAGTCCTGTCAAATGCAACTTTCAAGTAACTATACTTACGTAAAAATTCAATTTTCCTAAGCATCACCAATTGCTCCTGGAGGTACGCAACTCTATGTTCAGATACGATCTGAGTTCAAATAACAAATCACTTACTACACAATTAACTATCAAAAGCGATGTTTCGTTTTTAACACTGGAATGCGCGATCTTTTTTTTATTTTTTATGCAAGTTCGAGAATAAACATACTACATTGCGCTCACTGATAAAGTTTAATGCAACTGTCATTTCAAGCAGGAACTGATTATTATCGTTTTTACGGAGCTATACTTCACTCATATCGGGCAAACCTTGTAGCGTTTGGCGGCGAGTCATGAAGTTCCATCCGGGAAGTGACAGTTGCGTTCAACTTTATTAGTAAACACACTGTACATGATACAGGGCGCTATTCAGGAGACAGCACTCCGGTGTAACACCCAGCACACGAAATCCAATGCCATCCTGTAGATAAATAACTACAGCGGTGATACCACACGAGTTTCTTGTCAAATAAAAACTTTGACGCAATTTAACTATCCAGAGTCAGAGCTGACTATAAGTTTGAGAGAAATAAACAATGAACCGTAAAGCCAAGAACGTTAAAATTAGTATCGATATTCAATTCAATTCGTTTATTTAAGTGTTTGCCAACAGCAAGAAGCCAATAACAGGCAAACATTGATAATATATACAAATAATAATGAAAAATATTACACAAACAGATTAACGAAACATATACATGTACAATATTAAATATAACAGCCAAATACGGGCAAACACAAAATAAAAAACAATATTATACACAAAGAAAAGTATAAATAAAAGTAAATAATCCACCTAGGGAAACACTAATATAAATTTAAAACGCTAAAGAAATACAAGGAACAAAATAATAGCAGAAATTAAACTAAAAGCAAATAACCAAGCTAGATCATCTATCAAGACAGCCTATCTAGATCATTTCCCTTATATGGAAGCAATAGTAAGATGACTATGTTCTCCGATGTTACGTCGTGTAGTTGCGACAATAGCCCTGATAATGGAGGCAGCAAGCACCTATGACATGTCGGCAAACTCCTACCAGAACGTTTATGGGAACTATATACTCCGGTATGGATAGCATTTTACAGTCCTGTTTTCTTTGTCAGTTTCTTGGAAAAGGGGAACACACTGCTACTCGTTTTCACTGAGATTACGAATTGAAATCCAGATGCCCATTTATATATTTACTATACATGCAGTATTAGAGACGCGTGTTTGATTTTCAATGGTTTTCAGTCCCCCACACGTGTGCAGTTTGTCTTTCGTCTTCGAAGGCTATTCCTGGAACCCGATTATAGTTACGGGCAGGCCGAGTCTTGTGTTGGACCCACGTGTGCTGGAGTCAGAGACTCGGAACAAATTCAGTAATGTGCATAAAATATAAAATTGTTTTCGTAAGCTCTCGCTCTGTGCTAGACAGGATTTCAAGCACACGGGTGTCTAGAGCAGAGGAAATTACGTTATTTTACATTTCATACATTTTATTGAGGAGTAAAATAAAGAAGACAACGATTGTCTGGACATGCAGTTCGAATGAAAACTAAGAAAAAAACAATTTGTTATTGCTCTATTAATGGGGTTTTGTGAACTGAGTAATTTGTAAAGCGTCAAATGAGAAATTATAATAGGCCTATAAATTAATAATTGAGAAGAAAAAGAACAAACAAACAAAAACTATCCACTATACGCCATGTAGGCGCCTGGGGGGGGAAGTTCCTACTCATTCTTCACCTTGGCACTAGGTGGGGGTGAGTGGTAAGCATCACGCCCCGGCCGCGTTTTACTCCCAGGAAGGACCCCTCGGTACCCATTGGATAGGAGGTTGGGTCGGCCCCAGAACAGGTCTGGACGCAGAGGCTAGAGGAAAAAATCCTGTCCCCGTCGGGGATCGAACTGCGGTCGTCCAGCCCGAAGACAGACTGAGCTACCCCAGTTAATTTTAGCAACTTTCGGTCAAAAATACTTTTTCGGAAGAGTAGATATATTGTGAATTGTAGTGACAGAAATGTTCACAACCTACGCAAATCTAGAGAGGAAAACCACGAATATCTCAGCCAGGACAAGTTCTCCAGCACAGGTTAGAACCGGGTATCTCTCGAATACAGAATAGAAATTTAGCTCGTTTAGACTACACGTTGTGTAAATTTACAATTGTTTTGAAATAATTCCCTGCCCGAGTCGGTTTTTACGACATCCACATATAACAATTTCAGTCCCCTGGTCTAAGCTTCAAAGAGCTTTTCCTTCTTACGATTTGTTCGTGGACACTGAAAATTCCAGAGATAACTTCCGTCCTTCACGCCCCAGTAACTAGTACACCGGACCGTTGTACACACCACACAACACTTCTTGTATGATCAGGCAGATAAAGTCCTGTAGCAACCACATGAAAGGTCCGATCATACAACAGCAAGGCTACTGCTATAATACCATAAGACAGACCGGCTCACGGTACGGAGTTAACTTAATTTCGGCCCAGAGATCAGATCTACGCTTTACAAAGTTACCTTCTCCCCTTCCTGATGTCTCGTTGTTGTTTGCCACAGGAAACCGACCCGCAGAAAGAAGCTTCTCCAGAGTGCCATGGGAGATGACACAAAGCCAGAGCGCGGCGTGTATCGGAAGAGGTCAAAGGTGATATTTAAGCTAAATCTTCAGAGTCGCTTAAGATCTAAGCCAATCGAAAATAAGACTACTACAGCTGCTTTCCTCACTAAGTTATCCGGTTACATTTTTCAATACCGGATCCAGCTTCAAATCATATTACATTTTATTTATTTATTGCTCAGACTATATAGTGTCAGTTAATAGGATGATTCGTGAGTTAGGATCTGGAAGGAGGCGGTCCTGACCTAATTTAAGGTACTCTCCCGGTATTTGGCTGGAATATGTGAGGAAAACTATGGAAAACTTCAGGCAGGATAGCCGGACACCGGACCGAGGTATGAACCTGGGACTTTCTAAATACGAATTAGTGTTAACCACTTCTACACATAAAAATCGGAGTGTTGTATCTCTGATTTTGGACGAAAGTGAAAATTCACTTTTCTGATTCTCCATTTTGTTTTGTTCTGTCTTCATACTTTCCATGGATTTGTCTTACGTCTAAGAATGTGTTATGTTCTGTCACATTTAAACAATATGATTCACAGATTTTGAAGTCAGCTTCCAGAAAATTGGTGTTGATGGATATGGCGCACTCTAGTACCAGGGTGACGGCTGCGAAATTTGGGGTCAAATCCTCTTTTGGTAATGCTTGCCTGCCGTTACCTTTTCTAACTGGTCTGGTATGTGAAGAAGAGAAACCAGTTGTGCTTTGCTCGTCACCTTCATTATCAACCGAGGAAAATGGCATAATTTTATTCAGACGGGACAAATATAGAAACATCTTACCATCTAATTTCTTTGCATGGCAGCGAATTGCTACGGAATAACGGCAGACCGGAAGTAATCATGTTAGTATGAGTATTCTGTGTGTGGAGAGACTACCAGAAGAATATTGAGATCTGACGTTCTCATAGCCGCAAGTATGAAGATGGCTGTCTTCTGGTATGTTGCACCCTGCTGATTAATGTTTCAGATATGTTTACAATCTCCATCATCAGGGCCCTCATGATGGAGGCAGCAAACACCTCTGAAACGTCGGTAAAGTTCTACCAGACTACACGGCGCGAAAGCCATCTTTATACTCGCTTATATGACAACTTCAAATCCTACTAAATGTTTAGAGAACCAGTGCTTTAATATACCCGACGAAGTTTTTCTCTGCTACACGAATTTCACAGTGACATGGTTATCTATGGAATGTTCCTTGAGTTCTTCTCGCTCAGAAAATGCATTAACGGGTTGATAGACTATTGCGTCAGGGGATTCTATACACACGTCCTTCTTTGTCTTTAACAGCGACTTCTCTGGCTGTCGTGTTGAAAGACAGCCAGCAACTATGGACGCAGAACAATGAGAAAGACCATCATCGGCTATGCACAGTCGTCAAGGCGTATTAATGGAAGCAAGTGAGGGCGACCGGATATTTTACTGAAAGGAATACGTACAACCTTCCTCTTATAGAAAATTGCTACTTTCAACTGTCGTTACTAATACATCAAGTTACTGACAAAGTCCTACGTTATTTCTTCAGAAGTATTAATAAAAGTTATTATTTTTAGTTTTTAGTGAGTAATAGCCCATTATTGTTAACTTCAGTAAATAAGCGGTATTATAATAGTAAGAAATTTAGTTTATTTTAATTTCGTGACTTGTCAATTTCTTGCAGATATAAATGCATTGTTGAGGCATGTAACAGTGCGTGCTTATAAACAATGAATACTAAACTGAAAGGAATGTAAGACAGCATCCATGGCTTGTTTAAGGTATTATCACAATACTTACCTGAAGGAACTGAGGAAAATCACAAAAGTGTCAGTCAGGACAGTCAGCCTGCAGTCGAGACTCGAATGTGGAATTCCCCAAATACGAAGGAGATCAAACAACTCAACCATGATGTTCGGTGCATTTATTATGAAAAAGATTAAATTAAGATTTCATGGATTAAGCTGGATTCACAATAAAATTTTCTCCACAATTTTTAACGCAGACCACAGTACCAGTGCAGACGGATCAGTGGATATCTTATTAAATTCCTCCAGCTAAATATCCCAGGTGATCGGATTTCGAGTCTGAGTTTGGGTGGAAGAAAGTGCGTGCATTAGTCTCAAGACTGAGCGGTTCCGTAATCGTATCCGGAGATATTCCGGGTACAAAGACGCGTTAAGCACTTCTCTGGACAATCAATATCTCATATTTTGAAATACGAAATCTTTGAGTAATTTGGACACTGATTCAGCAGTTAAATTTTTTTAGTGAAACAAACTTACTTCTCAACATGTTAACTATTTTACAAACAATTACAACATTAATAACGATAACAACAACAAAAATGATGTAATTAAAAAAATAAGTTTGTACCATGCATTCAGGACCAATACAAAATAAATAGCTGCTTGTTAAATGATTTTGGACGTTAATAAGCCAACTTTAATACTCAAAGTTTACATTGCTGCTTTTGACTACGACTTCAAGCGAAAAATGTGTCACGAAACGTCAAGAAATTCGACAACACAGTTTGAAGATATTAACTTTACGTTTAAAGCAGATTCCATTGAGACAGGGTGTCAGAAAAGGATAGATCTTAATGGGACCTACGGCTAGTAATGGGAAAACAGCATGATAAGGAGTTTCATAATTCATACCTCCTTCAAACAGGTTCATTATTAGGAAAATCAAATCAATGAGTATCGGATGCATAGTGAATGAGACACGCATGGGAGAAATGAGAAGTTAATGGAGAATTTTGGTCGGAAATAGCCTTAGACCTAGAATTAAATGAGAGGACAATATTAAAATCGATATAAATAAATAAATAGGATATGAGAGTATGAAGTGGATTCCTTTGCCTCGGGAAGAGAATCAATGGTGGGCTCTTGTGAACACGACAATGACATTTCGAGTTACAAATAAGGCGAGGGATATGTTAACGAGTTCAGTGACTTAGCTGCTCAAGAAAGACTCTGGTCCAAGGACTTTGGTGAGATGTTAAATACAGAGAAGTACTATTCAGTTGTAACCTAGCAACATGAAACATGTCTAGCTGTGTGCTCTATCGTTCTCTTTCAATGCTAGTGAACTTACACGGATACATGCAAGTCTATGCTTGTTACCACGGGCAGAAAGTCTTTGGAGTTTAATCGCCCCAGGACAACTTTCACAGCGAGTTGAATACACGCTATGACAACAAAGAAAAAGTTATTATACTTATAATGACAATAAAAACGTCTTTTATTGCCCTTTAATTGGCATGATGTATGTTCTCTTCGCAACGATTACGATGATATTTATTGCTTACTCCAGATGAATTCCCGTGGGAAGACCTGAAACGGAATGATGTTGGCCTTCGAAAAGTAATGAAACAAATAATTTTGATGGCCTTAATCAAGATTAGCGGCTGTAAACTCTGGCAACCACACGGCGAAGGGTAGATTAGGTTACGGTGACATTCTGTTGTAGGATGTCGTGTTGCTATAGCTGTTCCGGGTGACGAAACCGATGCGTTTATCGCTTTCTGGTTAATTTAATAATATTTTTAAACTGCTTATGTTATATAGAACCGAACAGTAGGATAAACTGTAAAAAAAGTTAAAAAATTATAGTACGAAGTGTATATGCCTAAATTTAAAACGAAATTAATGTATTTGGCTGTACGGGCTGAGGAAAACCAAGAAAAGTAGGCAAGTCAGGGTAGTTAGTCTTTACCTGAGTTACCCAATTTGAAGCCTAGTACCAAAATGACGGAGTGTGGTAATATTCTTGTACTCTGCCTGAAAGATACCCAATAAGAATCGAGAAGGGACCTGTTTCCAGATGGAGGTTACTTGTGGATTTTCTGTCTCCGTAAGTAAATGCTCGGTCTGGACGCTGAAATATAAATCAACCGCTTTCTTCAATATCGCTTCCTGTCCACAGTGTACTAGATCTGCAGCATATGAGTTAGTGTCCTGGGTTCGTGCACAGGTGGTTATAAAATAAATTCCACTCGAACCACATTTTTATTATTACTGCCTGCAATTCTGAACATGTTACAGAATAAGAATTGAACCTTTCACAGCAGCTTGTTTGGCTCCTCTCAGGCACATAAAATACATGAATCATTATTATTTTGGTTCCCGCAGCTGTAGAGCCACCAAGTAAAACAAAGGAAATGAATTAAAATTTTTAATATTATTATATTTTACTGGAGCACACTGATGTAATAATGCACAAGACTTGTTTACGGGAGGTAATAGGTTCAAATCTCGTCGAAGCTACCGGCTATTCAGACTGAGGTGTTTCCTCAACTTCTCTAGCATCATCAGATCCTTAACGTACCTCTGAAACGTCGGTAAATTTATATCAGATTGTAGGGCGCAACAGCCCATGTGACAGTAATTTCCAGAGAAAAGATAAGTTTGTGCCAATTTTTTCAACATTCCTACGAAAAACAATTCTTTGCACACGAGGTCACGAAGTGCTTTGAGCGTGTGCTACGATCAAGGGTACATTGAACTGCAATTTATGTTCGCGTTAACGGTTAACAACTCCAACACCTCCTCAAAGTGTGTTTACCTTCCGTAAGTTACGTATGTAAATACACTGCAATGCGGCATAAAGAATAATTTCGTAATTCATTTGTACTTCACATGAGGACTAGCGAACTGCTGACGTCTGGTTCTTATTAACAGTCTTTGAAGAAGACTGTTGTTTGTTTATTGAGGTGACAAGTGGTTCTCCCACATAAGCTGTAAGAATTCATGTCCGTATGGGCTTTACAACTCAGTCTGGACTCTTGAGTATGCTTACTTAGACAGACACCTATTTCTGAATCATTATGTTTCGAAGTATTTATTTTTCTCAACTGACACTTAAAGAAAACATTCAGTAATGATTTGATTTATATTAATGGTGCAGTAAAACTGACCCCAACGCATGTATTGTATATTAAATTATGTACGTAAAGATTTATGAATGTAACATGATTTAAGACAAAGTGTCAAAAAGCATGTTGAGTGTTTGTGGAAATTAATGCAACTTAAATTATCCGAAAATGAGTTAGAAATATTTAGAAACGAATAATTACAATACAAAAGTAAATAGTGAATACACAAATAATAATACACAGACTAATAATTTATGAAGGTTACTAACATATCATGTTATTTCTTAGAAATGAAAATGGCTCAAAAATACAAATGTTTAATGTTGACTGTCGTAGTCATGTGCCGGACTGTTACCGTGTTTTCTCCCGGTTACCACGTCTGGATAAACGATAATTCGGCTTACTAGTGATTATTATCCTAACACTGTTTTAATCATTCATTCTGTAGGCAGAAAAATCTCAGTATCCAGCTCATCAACAAACACACACAGAAGAAATCATCTAACGCAATTACATCCTGCATCAAGTCGTTTATTGTCTTTTTTTTTGCACATGAAAGTAGGAAGTCTTCAGTTTGCGTTTCGACTCGTAAATGGAAGAAGGATAAAAGTTCAAGGAACAGCCGCCAGGCTCAACGCAACACATACCCTTTATCTCTAGCAACTTTACTACAGCAAAATGACATTAGGAACAATGTTACAGTATCACCTATAAGTTACGAGTGGTATCGATTTCAGTTACATGGTCATGGTCGATACATCGATACAGTAGCAAGTATCAAGATAAAGCAGATAGAAAAGTTTTATTAGATATGAGGGTTTCTTGAAATGCGCCTTCTTAAGTAGATAAAAAGGTTAGAAACTTTTATTACTGGGCGTTAAAAAATTGTGTACTGAAACGAAATATACGCGCGGAACTTTTGTTCTCAGTGATTCTTCACAGCCATGTTACAAAAATTATAAGACGTTTATGCCCTTCTATCTCTCTTCCGTAATTTTATAGGTCATGTTTTTGAAATTAAATAATTTTGTGAGATTCGAGATTCTCACAGCGGCGAGTATGAATATGGCTACCTTCTGGTTTCTTGAACCATGTAGACTATTAGAAGTTTACCAATGTTTTCTGCCTCCACCATCTTGGCGATGAGATCGGAACGGAAGTACACGCCTCATGCTCGAATAAACTCTGAGTCGACAATTAGTAAAGTCCTAGCCACAAAACTACCAATGTAATTATTAGATTCGGCGTATCAAATGACAAGTATTATCGGATACATAGACATCAAACCTACCTAGCAACCTACATGAAATCAGCTTGTGCGGTGTAGCAGTGAGATGAATGTAAACGTATTATGACTATGAATGAACTTTTCTATATAAAATGTATTGAAACTGGAAGCACTCATATTTAAACAAATTCCCATAGGGGAAATCTGGACTAGACGTAAGAAATCTCAACTGAACATGTAACGTCAAACGAGTCATATTAAATCTATGTCGCACAAAATGCAGTAGGAGGCTTAAGAGCTTTCTAACTGCATCCTTATAATCGATTACATTCTTAAATTCAACTTAGGAACGAAATGGTAAATTTTATGGTGACGGCAGCAACTCACAAGAAACAGTTCGGTACAATGTACGATACGTAAGTGCTATAAGTGATCGTGCACATAATGCTGGAAAATCACAGCATTTTAGAATTCGGTATGTTGAGTGGATAGGCTAGGACAGAAGTTAACAAGAAGCAACTGTCAGATTCTCTAAATCCAATTTTAACTTATATAAAACTGTCACTTGTGAGAACTGTACCCGAGACGGTAATCTACAACCTGATTAAGCGATGATACAATCACCGCTCCAGAGAATGCTTAATTATGATCTAAGATTAAGACACTAACGAGCCAAACATGTTACCGCTTCGAACCAGTGACTAGCTCGAAAGATGTAAAGCTTCACAGGAATATAATTGATAATTCGTTTAGCAATTTGAATGTTATAATCTATGTATTCCATGCCATTAAGAGCATAAAAGTTAAAGTAGAGAGAGGCAGGGAATTGTGCAAGATTCAATACGTCCGGCAATGCAGATAAAATTCCGGTAAATATTAAATTTAGTTCCGAACAGTAGGAATACTTAGAACGGAACAGTTTTACCAACTATAAATAGCATATAAAGAACATGAGAACAGAACCAAAGTTATCTACGACTGACCACAGAAATTCGAATTAGAAAAACCCTCACTAAATGCAGTATTACGCTTTAGGACAATAAGTTTCGTTGCAAAGAATCAATTTGGAATAAGTTTAACCTTTCGACGTCCACTGGTAAATACAGCATTTTACTTATGCTTCAATAATCAATAATTATATTTTGCCTACAAAGTTTATTAATAGGTTTCGTATAAATGTTGTATTAAACAAAGATTACGTCCCTGAATATCAATGACCAACTGGTTCTCATAACAGAGACGCGTTGTTTTCTTTGAGGTACGAACTGAAATTTTAAATACAGCTTACATGAGCTTTGGCTTGAAAGTGTTAAAGCTACTCTTACGTTCCATTCAACACTTATAAATCTCTCAAATATTCCCTTAAAACGTTAGTGCTGTCCATTAAAACTTACCAGTTTCTCCAAAAATTATAAACACGTCCACATGTATACATATACATCTACAGCCTATTCGCGGTGCAGAGATGAGTCACTGACACGTAGGTATCCAAAACGGAAATACTCAAATTATACCTCACGCCATGTTGTCTACTCGTAGAATACAAAATATGGGGGAGATGTCATTCAAATACATGTGCCTGCATATATGACACGCTTGTTAAGATAGCTATCTTCTGGGTTCTTGAGTATTGCAGTCTGTATAAATTTATCGACGTTTCAGATGTGCCTGCTGCCTCCATCATCAGGGTAATTATCGCGATCACCGAGATCACTTATCGCCCTAATGATGGAGGCATCAAGGACCTCTGAAACGTCGATAAATTTTTACAGACTGCAAGACTCAACAACCCAGAAGACAACGTTCCACAGACTCACCACCGTGGAAACCTCAAATCCTACTTCATGCATTAGTAGAAAAGACAATTTGATTAAGCTTATTTGTTTTTTTTTACTATATATCAAACTTTTTTTTATTCATATAGGCCCTGACGGGCACTGGGTTGCGGAATTCTCCACATCAAACAACAGAGATACTTGCTTAAACGTAAATCTACAGACATACTTTGTAGGGCATTTCAGTACTTCAGAATAACTCCTGCGTGCAATATCTGCAGGAAACTAACGAGCATAACCCCTCCCCCCTCGCTTCACTAAGAATGCGTTAAATAGTTTCGACAAGCCTTCGTCTGATTCAATATTTTCTGCTTCTCTTTCATTCCCACTCGTACTGGTTCTACTTCAGTAACGCCTGAGTGAGACGCGAATAACCTTCATTCAATATCAGAGTTCTCTTTCCGAAAGAACCTTTTATAGTAGGAAACATGCTCCCTGCTACCAGAAGCAGAGTTCAAAAGACAATCTTTCTAGAAACCACCCAGCCAATCATTCAAGGTACGAACTTGCAAAGTTGTATGAGTCTTAGGAGAGAGTCCTTAAGGAATGAAGGATGAAGGATAATGCAGGAGAGAGCGCTCGTTAAATATCTAAGAGAAGAATACATACGCATGAGGGATGTATTGGATTCGTTGAGTGTACGGTACAGTCAGCATCGTATAAAATTAAAGCAATACGTAGTGGAGGTGCGTGGTGTCTTCAAAACTGTCAGACAAATCCTGTTGCGAGATAGAACATCGTGAAAATGTTGGCAATCGAGTGTTTTCATGGTAATTTACCTTCCATGATGCACAATCACAAAAATATCAACACAGCACACGCGTTAAGAAATTAAAAGCGCCAAAAATCTGAAACAGCTAGTACGAAAGCAGTTAGCGCGTTATCAGTCGACGTCTGGCTAACACCTTAGCTTAGAAGGCCGTGTAATTACTCCACCCCTCAAGCCGACACACTATGCTGGCTCCTTCAAATGCGCCTGCGCGGCTATCATTAGAGGCGGCCGTCTGGCTGGAGCAGCTAAAGATTCGTTTCATGTGATAGGTTGTCTGTATTACAGTGTATGGGATATCATTGAATCACGAAAACAATACTTTTTATATTTCATTTTCAAAGTGTTGGCTGGGCTAACACAGCTGCATATGCGATCCGCCCTGGTTGCAACAGAAGCATTCTGTACGTTGTAAAGAAATTTAGTGAAACAATTGAGTTTCATAGAACGTAACGCTGAAAACGTCTAGCAACCACTCAGCTAAAACTGCGTGGTGTTACAAGCTCAGAGAACGCAGTGCAGGTTGGAGACCAAAGAACGGATAACGGAAGGAAATGTAATGGAGTTGAAATCTGTCGAAAATGAGCCCAGATCTTTTAGTAGATGATAATCATAACATACTTAAGTTGCACGAATGTGAACTTAATTGAAATGACCCATGTATCTCGAGACATGATCTGTGTTCTCGTTCTGTTTCCAGGGAGTTTCTAGGTTAAATACTGAATATTTTACATTTTATAACTGATGGAAAGAAAAGTAACAACAATCTTTTTCATGTAGGCATAAAATTAAAATAAGTTTAACTTGAGAAATTTTGCACAGTATCGAACGAGTTCCTTATTATCAAGTCAAACTCTGAGCTATGTTTTCAAAACTTTTATGAGAAATGTGTGTACTTCACACAGAAGCTACTGTCATTCGTCGTACAACAATACGTTAGACAGTCTGAAAGACGTATACATGACGCTCCGAGACAATACATAAAGAATGTGTAATGAAAGCACAAATTAGTACTTGACAGTAAGTTTAATGGGCTTCTCTATATCACTTGCTCTCCTTTTGTATAAAAACCAACAGTTTTATTGTACAAACTCCACGAAGGAAGGCATGATTCTTCTCACAGAAGCTTACTATCCACTAGATGAGGAACACAAGAATATTATTCTTTTGGAGTTTGCTGATTCATAACATGATTTAATTAAATCTTTGATATGACAACTAACACAGTTTTCTCTCTCTCTTTTATTTCGTCTGTCTGCTGTTTCAAGCATAGTTGCACGAGTTAAAAGGTAGAATAGATTTGAACAGAATGTAGACGGAAGAAATTCTGCGATACATGTAAAATTTTGATGGCATACTTGAATTCCCCACTCTTGTCTGCAACTTGAGAGAAGAGGCATGGTCTGTAACTTTGAGGCTATTTTAACAGGTAGTTGATGTTATAAGCTTATAAGTAATCGAACCGAAATGACAAACATCAGAGAATGCAGACATTAAAGATAACAAAATAACTATACGACTTCACATATAATAGCCAAGTGCTGGTTGGATAGTTGATCATATATCAAAACCTACTATGTGCATGTAATAATATGATTCACTAATTTAAATCGCATTATATTTTTTAATCAAAAGAAGATAAGGAATAATTTTACATATTTTTTGTTATACATTACTTAATTTTAATTTTCGTATAATGCTTTGTGTAAAACATACATTGAAACAAAAGAATGTTCTCCCATTCATGGGCTATTATGTACATATACTTCCAAACAACAAAGAAAAACAGTCTTTTGACTTCACTAAATCGTAACAGTATTTTTTATTTGAGCAAAGGAAGTAGCGACCTTGATTTATATGTGCTGCTGTCTTAGATTTTTGAATAAAAGTGTGATTAAATACTCTTTCAGATTTTCTATAATACTTAACCGCTAGTGTTCTACGAATAAAGCAATTTATGTAATTAAATTACAACAGAATATCTATGTATCGTATTATATATGTATTTCTATTGTTGATTTACAGTGTACTATTAGACAAAATGTCCCGCCCCGTAGCCACTCGGTCTGAGGCATCATGGTTCGGACAGGTGATACGGAATGCGCGCTGGTTGGAGTCTCGGGGAAAGAAATTTCTCATAAGATTCTCGACTGGTGTATGGGACCGGTGCTAACCCAGCATCGTGAGGAAATTGGGGAGTTGCAATGAGTAGCGTAATCCGGTCAGGAAAGCTAGCAATGGCTTGGGGTTCGTCGCGCTGACCACACGTCACCCTATGTCTGGTTGGATGATCGTTCACCTCTGCTTAGGCTAGTCGGCTTTGGCTCTCAGAGGGCTCTTACGCCATGGATTATTATTAGACAAAATAATTCATTATTTAATGCTTTATTGGCGACAGATAGGCATCGAGACCTTCATGATCCGAAGGCGAAGTCAGCGCCAAATATTAGCAGGGTGATAAAATAAAACGGGATTAAAAGGGTGGGGCACATGCCATTCATGGAAGATATAAGAAAAGGACACGGAATTTTGGTTGAAAAACCTGAACGGTTAGGACCACTTACGAGACCTAGGCATAGATGGGTAATACTATTAAAATGGATCTTAAAGAAAATGAATTTGAAAGTTTTGACTGAAGTAACACGATCTAGAATTAGTTCCAGTGGCGGGTTATCGTGAACCTCTTGGTTCTATAAAGGCGGGGAATATCTTAAGTAGCTGAATCGCTAAATGACACGGCTTCAGTGAGTCGGCATTGTTTGTTGTTATTCTTTCTGGGAACGTGAAATCTCTGGGAAATTTTAACGAAGAACCATTTATTTAATTCAGCGTTAGTGTTACTAAGAACTACGAATCTAATGAATGTATAATGGGTGGTACATGCTCAGCTAATGGAACCAAACTCGTCCGCACGAGCGCGAACTTTCCGTACTACGCTGTTGTGTCTGCTGTCACACAGAGAAGTTCTAAACAATATTTGTCACTTGATTTAATAATGTGAACAGTGAACTACACGTAGCATCGTTCAGTTCTAAATAAAGAAACATACGAAAGGCAGGTTAGCAGGGCCTAATTTTGTTATACGTTTTGTTTTTGTCTGACGCGGCTTTTTGGTGGCCAGTCTGTTGAAAATAATCCACGTGGGTCGGTCTAACTCTGGTAGAAAATATCTCTTACAAATGAGTGTCGTTCTTGTTAATGCAGTTTATTTAATGAATGTGACAAAACGCTGCACAAGATATAATTGAATTCAAGAATGACTGCGCATAATACCAACTGATACTGATGATAATTCAATTCATTTATTAAAGTGTTTACCAACAGCGAGGAGCCAATGACAGGCAAACACTGAATTCAGTAACTAACAAGTTTTTATTAATACTTTGGCTATTAGAAAGTACGAACTTTTATGGTAGGTCTCGTAACTTTCAAGAATGTAGGTAAGAAAATAATAATGTCGGGTTTTATTGTATTTTATTAATTTTGAAAGATTATTTTTCAGGGTCTGGGCGCGCTTGAGTGGATCGCCCCTGGGCCAGAAAAAAATATCTTTCCAGGGGCCACATGTTTTTCAGGCAAGATGCAAGCAGACTAATGGGATACGAACACAGACCTGCTTAGTCACAGTCAATCGTTCTGCTCTTTATGAGACCCATTGTTTCGGTTAGAAAATGTGGTTATTCGCAGATAATTTGAAGATGATAATTAAACAGAAGGGAACACTTGCGGTAGAACAAGACAAAAGAAAGTATGCATAACGCAAATTTAAATAGTTTGGCGAGGGAACGGACGTGTTTTATTTAAAGTTCGTGTTTTCTTTATATACGTTAAGTATGACAGTGTAAAATCACGAGCAAGCTTAGGTAAGAAGGTGCGCAGGCCGAGATTAAAACAGGATATCTCCTGCAAATACTGCTTGATGTAAACTTCTTTGAACTAAAAATATTTTGGATACATCCAGGATTACGCGTTCCTTGTGTATCGTCCCCTATTTCTGTAGATATATTAGCAAGATACGCATTTATCAAATGATCAATGGGGTCTATTACCTTTTCTATGCTTGTGTGTATCTGCAATAGAGATATTCAATGTCCAAGGCGTCGACTTCACGGTTTATTTGCAATTTTTCGGTTCGCCAACTTGGTCTTGTGGAAGAGACGGAGAACTGCACACTCCATTAGACACAGAAAGAAAGCCACTACGGGCAGTCAGTCAGACAGACAGACTGACCTCTTTGTGGCTATAGAGATGCCTGTTTGCTCGGCTGGATATTGGATAACATCGTTCCCATATAATAAGCTGATACCATATTGGTTCACGAAGCATCCGCTTGGCATAAAATTCATACACGCATACACGAAACTAAAACCATTCCTGAATGCTTATGATTTTAATATACAGAATGTCCCAAAAATATGTATACACAACAGCAACTTAGGTGGCCGCTTCTCAGTCAATTGCTTACCGCTGTCAACTGTGCCCCGAATTTAACGGTGATAATTTAGAACCGTACTACATTACCTAATCCAGTTCCAATGCTGACGCATTATTAAATTATTTAATTAATTTATTGAACGTGTGTATACATCAATTTAGGACACACTATGTATTTGATCTAGAGAGTGGTGTACCCTAGTATCGATACCTGATCAGATCGAGTTACATTTTTTGTCGATAGGACACGATCATCTCGAAGTATCCGATCTCAGGTATAATATCAGACGTTTCGTAGTAAATTACAGTTACAACCAAAGGATTAGCATTAGTAACAGGCAATAGTTAAAAAGAAAGTCAGTAAATTAATTAATCTGTCCAGACAACTTTTGTCTGTAGGCCGAGTATGTTAAATGGGAACACAGCAACTGAAAAATCAACTCCACTGCTATTAGCTCCATATAATTGTGTGTATGATATATAACCGACTCAACCCATTCTAGTGCCGAGGTTAAAAATGAGTAGGAGCTATATTGTCTCCCCCCCAAGCGCCTACACGGCGTATAGCAGAAAGGAAAAGATACATAATCATTTGTCATCTGCCCTACAAGCAGGTACCTTCATCTGTAAAGACAGTTTTCAGAAACAAGAAATAAACAATGTTAAGTATTAGTCTAGTACTGATAGAATTAGTTACAAATTTGTTGTAAATTTAACTGAAATATCTTTGTCTCATAACTACATAATATTTGGTAGGGACAACTAACCACGTGTTTATGCGTATAAATACACCGTTGACAATAAGAATGAAGAGTTCTTTTTGGTATGTCTATTCTTTCGCAGTCTGTCACGAGAAAAGTACAAATTAATAAACAGACCCATAAGATCATTCACAGTTATGGGCCTGAAAATACAATCTCTCGTTCTTCCTTCTTAAACTAACAAATAAAAAACATGGCGAATATAACATATTTACTGAACGAATAAGAGCATTTTTAAGGTTTAGTGTTTTTTTTAAATTTATAGTCACAAAATCATACGCTTCGTTCTGACAGGTGAACGTTTTAAAATGTTCCATAGTTTGAAATGTCTGTCACATGAACTTGCTGTGGTACTCTGAATTCTAAATTCCATCTCGTGTCGCCTGTCATAACCGAAAGGGTGTTTCGTTTTATATTTAATAGAGTATGCCCGCAGCTTGGTTCAGGGCTTGGTACTGAATATCGGATCTGGAATTACGGTGGCGTGCGGAGTGCATAATGAAGCATAAATAAGAAGGAAGCATAACATGGAAAATGACGGCTAAGAGATGAAGGCTTTTCTGAAATGCAGCGTTCACTTATCAACACTGAGCAGTGCTGGTAGTGTAGGTGAAAGGTACTAATTAATTCAGCTTCGCAATATGAAATTTTCTTTACTCTCCTATATACAATGATGATGATGATGATTATAATAATAATAATATCTTCATACATCATCTGAAAGACGCTGTTGTAAAATATATAGTCATCCCTCACAATAAAACTATATAACACAAGTAACACATATTAAAAACAAAATGTATTTCGGAAATAGCTTCTGCACTATGTACCTTAGGGACAAGGTCTGTCTTTCGTTAGAAAACACGATACTGAAGCATAAGTTCTGCAAAATATAAATATAAGAAAACGAAAGTCCTAACATAAGTTCGGCCAATTTCTCCTGTTGAGTGCTGCCTGTAACTGGCTTTTTCTTACTGCTATCAAGAACTTCTAATAAAACACTTTAATGTAATACTATTATTGGTTCAGATACTGAAAGGAAAAATTTCTGACTTTTCTGATGTGAAAGACGGAGAAAGTACATGCGGATTAAGCGAATTATTCTCTGAAAGTTTTTACCTTAAGGACCGAACTAAACAGCCAGATAATCGTCCACTTCAACACAAGCTTCCTGTATCAGGGTTCTGATATGTGAGGACAGCTCTCGATCCACCAAAAATCGTTCACTGTTTGAATGGAAGTAAATACATAACCAGGGTGACAGGTTGCAAACAACGTGACACAAAATATCCAAACTGGTTTGATAAACATTAACCGAGAAATTCACCACCCATTACGCTAAATAAGATAAATTGAACTCAGAATTATATCCAGAGATTCACAGTCTCCTTCCGCTAATGTTTTTTTTGCCGCAAACATACGTTTTTGTAACACTGCATCACCTTTCATGGCGAAAAATGCTTACCGAGTAATATTTACGAAAGTTTAAATGAATACGCTAATGGCAAATAGAAATAACTGACTAATAGTACTAATGAACTTATATGCCTTGAATTTTAATCAATTTTCATGATGTTCAGTAAAATGTGCGACGGGTTGCAAGTCGACAAGAGAAGCTGAATGTGGCTCTGGGTCTTGAGAGGTTAAGTGCTCCTGTTCGCTCACAATTTCTGTTACCGGTGACATCAGTGTGTGATGGATTCAATGCCTATCTTTTATGCAGAATAATTCAGACCCTAAAAGCCGGTGTAGCCAGCCACTTGAAGTAAGAAGAGGAATATAAGGGAAGGGTTGGCTTCCGTTCTATTGTGATGGCAATGTCCTTGTTCCCCCTACCCTAATCCTGTGTTATGTAGATTGCAATTCTGAGGTGTTAGAACAGCCCTCGTGGGGACATCCCAAGCTGACCCCTACTGCTCTCTGAATGGTTCTGATCGACAAGGGAGAAACAGTCACTTGAACTGTCTCGTAAGGATTCAGAACGAAACAACTAACAAGCAAGAGGCGATATGGGTATCATATGGGCTATGTATTCGAACGTAAGAAATAACATTTGCTAGTTTGTGAAAATGTTGGTGAAGGAAGTTACCACTGCATACTGCAATTATATTCTAATATTTTTCGGAAACATCCCGTTTTGAACATGGAAGAATGGAACAGTAAAGGTGGCTGGAAACAGTTGCATAATAAACAGTTCCTTACACAGTACTGTACACTAATTATTATTAGAATGTTGAAATCAAGAAGGATAAGAACACATGAGGGAGATGGGAAATGCATGCAAAATGTTGCTTGGAAAATCTGAATGGAAGAAGTCATGAGGAAGATTTAGAACAAATGGGAGATTAATATTCAAACGGATCTTACGGAAAACGGCGGGAGGGTGTGGATTCATCCAGATTAAGTTAGGGGCTGGTGGTGGGTTCTTGCAGAAGTACAAAAGTAAGTAAAGCTGTCCCACCTTACGCCATGTAGGCGCTTGGGGGGAGAGATTATATAGCTCCTATACTGCTGTTTTTTAGAAGTTACTATTTAATTAACTAACACCATGGAGCACAATCATTTCCGAAAATATAACAGTTGTTCTGCTAGCCAAGAAATTCTGTTACCCTAAGGTTTATTATCGTGTACACAAGCAAAAAATACGTGTATATACACGAAACGAGACACTATCATCCTTTTTCTGCTAACAGGACAATGATGATTCAGAATCAGCATATCTTATTTAATAGGACAAAGAAATCATTACTTGCATGTGACAATTTTGAAACACCGCTGGGACTTCATGTCACAGGAACGAATGTGCAGTAGGAAGTTACGTGTGCGACGACCAACATGTGGCGTTGGATTGTTACGGGACTTGTGACGTCAGCGTCATCTGTTTCCATGCCAAGA
This sequence comes from Zootermopsis nevadensis, assembly GCF_977971745.1. NCBI lineage: Eukaryota > Metazoa > Arthropoda > Insecta > Blattodea > Termopsidae > Zootermopsis > Zootermopsis nevadensis. The sequence goes on from NW_028259162.1 coordinate 12,916,511, forward strand.
AACCAATTATGGAGTCAGTACGGGGGCATTAATTGCCTTAGCAAATCCGTGTCTAACAGGTGAACTGATGATCAGGATAAACTATTTCCTGGTTCAGAACATTGTTCGTTTCAACATCCAGACTTTCCTTCGCTCATTCACTGTGCAAGTTTACGATAGTTCGCTAATTACCAGCTATTCGTTTGCTAGTGCACTGATTTATTTCGTTTTTTAATCCCAAGCCTTTTTTCGTCTTTTCTTCTCCTCTCCATTCCTTTGTCTCTTCTCCTCGGATCTCCTCACTGAATCGTTATTATTTATTTACAGTTTATTTAACGACGCTTTTTCAGTAACTCAGTCTATGTAGCGTCGAATGAGAGGATGGCAGTGAATAATAAATTGGAAAGGATGTAGAAGGAAGCAGTCGTGGCCTGATTTAAGGTACTATCCCTTGATTTGCCTGGAGACAGTGAGGAAGACCACGAAAAACCTGAGCCGGTCTCAGGGCCAAGATTTGAAAATGGGACCTGCTAAATACGAAGCAGGAATGTTAACCACTCGACCACAACGGGTCTTATAAACTAAAAATTCTTAATATAAATTTGAAATAGTTTATACGCAAAGAAATTTTCATTTAAAACATGTCGTTACTAGTGAAAAATAATAAAAATATCAGCAGTGCTATGTCGTTTCACAATAAATAAACATAATTTCACTGAAAGTTAGAAATGAAACAAAAGGATGTGTTAAGGCGCAGGACTTCTCAAGAATGAAACTTGCTTGCGTGGTTCTTGGTGTATGTGTCCTCAAGTCGTCGAGGACGAAGTGCACAGAGGTTACAGTTATGAATAACGCAGTACGTCAAGACCTATGAATAAGTAATCACCCATCTCGTTCTGTCAGAGCCATCAAACAGGCTGCAGCCGAAAGAGTGGAGGTTGCTAACACACTTCGGTCAAATTCGTATTTTTTCGCGTTTCTCGCTTTATTAAATTCCGACTAAAAATAATTAATGATGAAATCTCCGAAAATTAGTTAACATAATTATTAAAAATAACAACAAAGTAAATACAATACACAACATTTAAAGCACAAAAATTGCACTACTCAATAAATCGAGCTTGTATCCTTTATTTCCAGTGTTTAGGCAAAAGGCACAATGGAAATTAATCATGTACTGCAAGAAATTCAGTTACTGGTATGGAGATTCCTCAAAGAATAAGTTACACCAGAATTTAAAATCTTCCTATAAATCCTAACTATTATAGACTGGGATGCATAAGGTAATAGCTCCATTAGAAACGAGCATTGGATAAAATACGTCTTTTAATCGGAAATGTTGTAAAGTCTACAGTAAAACAGCTTTGTAAAGTAAATTAAAATAAATACGAGTAATTTCAGGGATTAATTAACACGAAAAGCTGCTAATTCTGTGTAATATAATTTCACTCACAAAAACTCTTTTTTGAACCACTAAATTTTTCTTTTTCTGAGGGAAATACCTCAGAGATAATGAAGGGAAAAATGAATGGATACTCAAATTTGTGGGGCTTAGGGCAGTGTAGCATTCGATTTACTTCTCGTACCTTGGCCTCATAAGCAGAAATGTTGATAGGTTATGTTTTTTGTACACAGACTTTACCCTCCCACTCGGCTTAAGTCCAAACTATCAGCTTCACTCATATTTGTATCAAGTACTTGGAAATTGTTTAGACAAGGCGTGTATAGGATATTGTTTTTCTGTAAATTATTCGAGAAATAACTACAAGGTCATGGCAGAAATCTCCTCCAGCACAACTCATGTGTGCTAATTATATGGATAAGTTCTGGTGTTCTATCATAAAGCAATTACCAACTATTATAGAATGTATTCATTATGGCCAACGAGGGATTCACGCACTGAGTAACTTAGTTCGTGAACAAGTTGAAGGGCTTCTGATATTGATGGTTTCTGGTATCGCCTTGTTATAAACTTTGTTATGAATATTGCCAGAACAATGTGTATATATATTATGAGTAAAATTTCATGTGTCAAGGCTAGTCAACCATAAGTTATAATTAACACGAATGCGCTGCACATTATATTAATTTAATGACAGAAAGATGGGACGCAAGTTTCATAATGATTTTCTATTTTAACATAAGATTATATTAAAACTTATTTATACAAGTTTTAAAGTAAATTGTAAATCTTTTGTAAACGCTGAGTTACAAACAACCACAACCGAAGTGTGCATCATATTTATCTTAATTATCTGTTTATTTAACGACGTTGGCAGTAGCTTAAACTACAGAGCGGCGATTATAGTATGATTAATAAGTAATGAACTGAGAAAGATATGGAAGTAAGAAGTCATCGGCTAATTTAAGGTACTATCTCAGAATTTCCTAGAGGGACTGAGGAAAACCACGACAAACTTCAGCCAGTGTAGTCGATCTCCGGACAGAAATCTGAACCAAAGACCACTAATACGAATCAGGATTGCTGATCAATCGACCGAGGCGTTCTGCATGTGTATTTTAGTCAGATATTTGACAAAGTGTAAATCTCTGAGTAGAATTAAAGGTTCTCACTACGGCCAGTATGAAGATGGCTGTCTTCTGGGTTGTAGCACCGTGTAGTCTGACAGGAGTCTATCAGGAACTTGCTGCCTCCATAATCAGGATGGTCGTGTGAAAGTTAGTGATAATTATAAGATAAATTTAAAATTAAATTATTTTAAAAAACTCGTTTCTTTGTGTTTTAACAAGCCCTCAAGAAAAGTGTTAAATAGACGTGTGTTTGCACTGAAATATTCTTAAATAATAAACCATATTTAATGGCCGAATGTAACATGTTATCATTTATTATCATTTGCAGAATTTTCTTCCTTTAGATGCGGGACTTTGTAACTCACAAATATGTTAAACAACACAGTGAACAGTCTTTCTGATTTTTCTGAATAATTAAACTGAATGTAATCCACTACAAGTAGCTACTGGCATATTTTAAAGGTGTAAGCCCATTTAAACATTATTAATTCAGAAAATATAGTACTTCAGTACTCTTAGTTACGATTTTATAACATTTTAAGGGAATAACTGCTCAAATATCTCGATAAAAACTCATAGGAGTTTCCAGCGTTACGGCTCCAAAAGTTCTTACTCCTTAAATGGAAGATGTGAATTTTTAATGTCACGTTTCCCAGTTGATACTTGTTCTGGGCGGATTACGCTTTCAAACTGCTTTTATTCTGAAATGGCATGGGATATCGGTTTGAAAACCTCTGAGAATTTCGCAATGTCAACACTGCACACTTAAAGAGTTTAATGCTCGTGCAGTTTCTAGTACGTGTCTGTACAGTAATGTAGTTAAATCGAGTAGAAAATCTTAAAAATAGTTAAATTAGATCAAAACGTAATTATCAAAATAAGAATGTTAGTTATGAAAATATAACAGACATAAGAAAGTACTAAGGCGTATCTTTGAAGAAGAAATTTAGAACCCTTAGGGTCATATTGTTCACAGGAAACCCAACAATAATACTAGCACACCAGTTTCTGTCTGTAAGTAAACGAATACAGTTAGCAGTATGTTTCATGTATTTACAATATATGAAATAATATATTTTTATAGGTTTTAAAAATGGAAGTAGGAGGAGACAAACTGGTTCAGGGTACAGTCCAATGGCGAACATACTGTTCAATTTACGGGAAGACGTTTTGGACACATAGGCTACTGCTTCACACAATTCTGGACAAGTAAAACATTAGGCAAGCGATCTTAAGACAGAAAATTCTCTCGGCTTGAAACATGGCCCGAGCTACAGTCTTTGCCTTTTACGTGGTTAATCGCGTCCCTGAGAATCATCCCATCAAGTCTTCTTTCCAGTGGGTACCGGGGTCCTTTCCCGGGGATAAAGCGCGGCCGGAGCGTGAAGCTGACCACTGACCCCATCTAGAGCGGATGTTAAGAATGAGTAGAAGCTGTGCCGCCTTTACCCCCACGCGCATACATGGCGTATAGCGGGAGAGCTTTACTTTTTACTTCAGATCTCATAATATCGTAAAATATTACGCCACTATGGCATGCAGACCTGTGATATAAAATTTTAAACGCGAATATAGGTTCTACACTATACTGAAAGTCTTGAGATAAAATACTTACCTAATTGCAAAATGGGTTAATAAACGTCGTTGTTTCAATTACAGATGTTATTTAGTGCCAAATTAAATAGGACTGAGTCTGATAAACTGTAAAGTATTGGAGGTAATGCGGCCGTGGTTTATTTTTAAGTTGTTGTCCAATTAGTCACCTTATGAGGGATTCCACTGATTCTTCAGACAGGACAGCCGATAACGAGTTGTGAAGGAAACCGATTGCTTCTTCCCGAACTCAATTCAGGTCTGTTATACTTGAGTTAAGCCGGTTATTCGTGTGTGGGTAGGAATGTCGGCCCACATGCCAAGTTTCAGGAGAACAAAATGGAGTAACAGCTATTGAATTAATCGTGCAGTTCTGACGCGTATTCACCGCTCACCATGGCTGCTTCACACTGTTAAAAGTGCAAGTGAAATGTAAGTATAATCGTTGGAGCGAGAGATTTGCCAGGAACCGAAAGAGTGAAGTATATTGAGATGCTGAGAAGGGAAAAATATCCAGCCCAGGTTTGAAAGAGCACGCTTCAGAAAGTGGATATGTGGACTCGAACAAATAAAGCCGTGACCTAACTTGTATCCCATGGGGATTTATCTCCCATAAGTAAACTTTCTTCATATAATATTACTTTTCAGGATTGCCAATCACTATTTTCTTGTACAAACATGACAGAAAAGATGAAATTTTTATTATAACTCGAAACTTAATTTCTGACAAATTAACTTATATGTGGTCTACAATAGAAAAGTAACATTTCGGCATCCTAAATTAATAGAAAAACATTCACGTCTGTAGGTAGAAGATCTAGTTTCACAATGTCTGGGGTGGTTAAACTTGCACATAAACCGCTCTTTCCTTAAGAATAACACTCCTGAATCGTTCAAATAACTACGAAATATTTAATCACTGTTGCCATAAAACCCTAACGGAGCCCATCAATTCCATATTACCTTAAGTAATTCCTTACACAATTTAGTTTAATGATAATGAAACAGTGACTAGCTGGACTGTCGCCAGATGGTATTTCATCGGTTGTCTGTAATAGGCAAATTCTATAGAATAACATTTATCTTTCATTTGGAAGCCCAAGTATGAACAGCGGGTGGTGATGAGAGACGCACCTAACAATAATCTTGAGATTTGTTATGTTTCATCAGATACCTTCAAAGCTCACCGGTTGGAAAGAAAGATACAAAAAAAAAACAAAAAACAACTGTCTTTCGCATTTCGAACAATGGCTTTATTTTGGTAATTTGAGTAGCTTTTCGCCAAAGTTTCCAACTCAATAAATGTCAGTGACACGAATAACGAGTAAACTTCAGTTTATTTTAATGTAAGTGAATAAGCAAAGGTCACTAAGATGCACTGAGTATATGGTAGGCATATGGAAACAAGAATACATAATAAAAACTCTGACAGAACAATTTTATGGTAAGTCATAACTAAGGTCTATAAAATACAAAATGAAAGCGGTTCTTAAGGAAATTACCTGTGATGATGAGAACAGAACAATGATAAGAAATCCATCTGAGAAAAACACTGGATGTTAATCTGTACAAGGCCTCTGGATGCCGGTCATGTCTAATAATTTATACAAGCACGATTGCTCTGTGTATGTTTATAATAAATTCATTATTGAGTGTAATCTTAAAATGTCTGCTTTAAACTGAAAATTATTATTCATTATCCCTCAAACGGAAGAAAATGGGGTAGTTTTGCGGCGGTTTCGGGACAGAAAAGAAATGCAGACCAGTCTACTTACTCACATAAAACTACCTTCGAGATCTGATATAAATGTAATCTTAATTTTTATTTACAGTTGATACAGGATCGTTAAATTACTGGTATGTAGATGAAATTAATTTCTTCGGTAGAAGTTTGCTTCTACCAGACTACACGGCGTAATGTGTCAGAAGAAGGCCATTTTCACAATCGCCACAGCGAAAAACTGAGGTCTCACCAAAATTAAGATGATACCGGGTCTTTTTACATCGATTGAGTTTTGTAAACTTTCATAATCTTGAATACCGAGATCAGCAGACATGCTTTGAAAGGAGACGTCAACCATTATACGTGATAATCGACCCGTCCCAGCCTCTGGGTTGTGCATGAAAGGAAAACAGTGGCACTCGGTAGCGGGGGCCATGACTCTGGAATTGCGATAATATTCGCAGAGTCACGAGCGAAGGTAAGCGAACTTCGTTGCAATCACAGAACACATTCTTACAATCAGATTCATTTGTATGCGTTTCTGCACACAGCGAACGAAGTAAATGCATATAAGCAATGCCGTATCGGCTTATAAATCCGTCTATTCTTACGTTTAATCTCCGAACGGATTTGGATTAAATACTATTCCGGATCTACTACAAAAGAGCTGCGCAAATTTAATTTTGGTTTGTACCCATCTTGTGTACCACTTTACACAAGTTTAAATAGATCTGTCGGTTTTTCTCAAATCGGATTACACCACAGATGTTATAACACACTTTAAGCCTTTGCCTTTCTGCAGAAACTTCAGACAATTTTTGAACCATTTTCGACATCTGATACAACTTCTAGGAGGGGACCAGGCACATAGCAAGGCCTCTACTTCCGCTGGACACCACAATACAGAAATAAAACGCAGACACAAATCTATGCCTTGAGTGGGATTCGTACCCACGACCCCACAGTCAAGACCCATGCATTTGACTTAAGGGTTAATACTCCTTTAGCTCATGTATTTAGTTTTCCAACCAACTTCAAGGAGCAAGGTCCCTCATAAGAAGCTAATAGTAGTTCAGCTGGTTAATTTCAAGCGTTCACAAGAGCCCGATCCTGATTAAGATAAATCCAATCAATAATCTGGCTTTCTAGTTCTTTAAGCGCAACTTTAATGTTATCATATCTCCGTCTGTCTCTCCCAAATTGACTGTTCATTCAATTTTCTGACTGAAGTTTTGCATTAATTTCTTATGTATCCTATGCAAGATATATCTCCCGTCGATCTGGTCTAGCCTGTTTTTAAGAATGTTGCCACATGTCTCTTAACCGACTGGCCTAGAGAAATGGAACAGAAATTTCTATGGCATTCTAGAATTATACAAAGATCAGCTAGGACCTTCTGTGTCTGATATGTCTGCAGTATGCCCGGGATAAATGGATTTCCAGTAAATTTTACAACAGTCAAACACTCAGAATCCTAAACCTTTCTCTGCTCATAACAATTATTCTGCGCGAAAGAGGCCACATGGGAAACACAGACGAAGTGTAAGAACACTTTATGGAAATAAACTAGGACGATATCAAGAAGAGGAAACCGTTTCTCATGGAAGGAATTTGTTATTAGTGGTGCTAGACATCTGAGAGAGTTGGGGGTCTATGATTATCAAAATAATTTGGTTATACAATATATTCTAGGACCTAAATGACCAGGCAGATCATTAAAACTGTAAATGATAACAACATTCAGATACTAGATAAATAATATAATATAAATTACTTTACCCAAACTTCTTAGAGTGTGATAGTATTTCTAGTATTCAGTCGTCAAAAAATTCTAGGTTGCGAGACCCTTTACCTCGTAATGACTTCGTTATGTCTTAGTCTCTTAACTGTCGTGAAGACATTTGTACAAGGCTTCATCTATCAGCCTGTAAGATTTATTCATTGTGGCTATACGTACTCCCTGCTTCCTGGCATTCCGTTAAGACAAATTAACTTCACCCATCCATTTCCAGCCATATTATAGTGTACAGTCACGTTCTATAATAGCTGTAGTTTTGTCCTGGTCAAGTTATCCATGCGTCTCTAAACGCTACAATCAACAGTAACAGAGGAACGTGACTCTAAATCATACAATGTTCGCTGGAATGTAGAACTGATTTATAACAGCATCACAGAAGGGAAAAATTACCTGAATTTTATGAACTCAAAAAATCATTACCGTGTTCAGAACAGCTCACTACTGGTCACTATTATTTTTAATATAAACCCAGTTCTAACCTTCATGCCCCATTTCTTTAAGATCTACTTTAATATTATCTCCCCCCATCATTACCGCATCTCTAAATAAATGAAAAATATATTTATATTTAACAAACTATTCTAGCAATGAAAAACTTTAAAGCCACGAATCCCTTACTTAAAAATAGGAAATAAATGTAATACATTTGGCTTACAACCCAGTTTATTAATGCTATATGTTCTTTAAAACTTGAGTCGAGTTGGAACTGATATAATGTAACAAACATCAAACAAAATAAAAATGCGATAACCTACGTTAATAATAAGCACCAAACAAAGGTTTATTTGTGACCATCTCTCCATTAATTGTTTACCATGAACAACGCCGACACGTCAAAAGCAAAAGTTTATACATGGAAATGACAACAAAAGTATTAAACGCGTACAAGATAGGCTTTTAAAAATTTGCAACTGTTATACGTCTTCTTTTAAATTACGACGTGTTGATAGGAGGACACACTCATAGCTTCTTTGTAATTTGATGACTGTAACTAATTAGTTATTCTGCAGCATTTCAAAAGAAGAAATTTTAATTTTAAATTCTTTTTTACACGGTTGAACCAAGCAAGTTAACACTTTCATTCCTAATATTACAAGTTTTGGCAGTCAGTTTTATGTAGTAACTCCAACTCCTTCAATAAACAAAGAACTTTTATCTTCATATCCATCTGTTAACTTCTTAGACTGTTATCAGCATTTTGTAGGTTAAGAATTACGAAGCTGATGGCAATTATTTCATTTCTGGTTCCTGATATGCATAATTATTAGGTACAGTTTCTATACCAACGCTCAACAACACGTTCAAAAATTATACACTTCCAATCACAATGCTGGCAGCGTTTAGAAATCCAGTGCCCATTTCTACATCCAAAGAACATTATATGATAACTATCCATACATTCAACACAATGCGTACGTATTAATGAGAGGTGGACTTGCACGTTGGATAATACTTTATACATGACTAATAAAGGATTAGAAGTCATTGTGTATCTATACGTGTATGTCACGAAATGAATATTATCAATGGCCGATTATCACAGAATCATGAGCAGATACACAAAAAAGTGGTGTGCAAGATTTCATATTGTAGTTCCCTGAAATGTAACGGAACATGAAGAATAAAATACAGGTGTCCCGTTAACTGAGACATCGTCATAAATCTTGTAGCAGCACCTGTCTGTCTTTATATCTCTCAACATCAATAACATTTGATTAGTTAAATCTGTTAGACATGATAACGTGATGTTCTCATTATTGAGTACTGATTTCAACGAGTGACGTCAAAGAACTCTGAAGAGGGCGGAATTATATATGATTGCATAATTTATTCTTGCAAGTACGAATCACGAATCTTTAACAGCTCTTCACATAAGGCCACATAATTTGTATAGTACTTCTGTTGTAATGCCGTTTTAACTGTATTGTTCTTTCAGTAAATAAAACCACTCGAAATTTTTAGAGATGTCTAACTATAATAGGCCTAACTGATACTGTTGTAACGTTGAACCGGATCCAAGAGTGTAGGTTCCTTCCCTTTATTTACATGAAGACAAACGAAGACCAATCCTTCGAAACAAATTAATTTTTTTTCTTAAAATTTTGCAAGGTTTCTTAAAACAGACGGCGGATAAATTCCAAAAATTAGAGAATGGTAATGACATAACATCGCCAGACATTCAGAGAAGTACAGCACGGAGCTTGTTGGTCACCCCTGGCACATTTTAATGACTGCTGTTATTACGGATAAGACACAAATTTGTAAATAAAACAAACAATCCCCTCTTCGTTGTTTCTGGCCACATATTCTGCTGTGGCGTTTGGAAATATTAATATCGCAAAACATTTCAACATATTTCTTCCCCTTTTACTTCAAAAAGGAAAACTACGAATCCTTTTCCCAAGTAACTAGCTAATTAATATTTTCCGTGGACCGTACCGTTTTCTCTTCATGCCACGTCAGCTTTTGAACCCCACCCAAGCAGCAATAAGGGTCCGAACACTCCTCGACAACTACATTTTTACATAACCTCATCATTAAATGAATGAATATCTTTGAGATTCATGAAGCATATATTAAGGAGATGGTATTTCAAGAATGGAAATGTCATATACATGAAGAGACTTCAGTGACAAAGCAAAACCTTACAAAAGGAAACCATGTACTAAGATTAATTCTTCTGAGATGCAGTGCCGTGTAGTCTCACAGAAGATTACTAGTGTTTCATAGGTGCTTGATGACTCCATCATCAGGGCGAATAAATAGTTCTTCTCCTTACTTCAGCATTTACGTACAAAACCCTCTGGTTTGTGTCAATTAAACTTTTCTCCAGAAATCAAAACAATTTAAATATTTGGTAGTATTCAATGGATAACCGACACGGTGGTCTAGCGGTTAGAACGCTGGCCTTGTAATCCTGGGGTCTCGGGTTCGATTCCCGGCGGTGCCCGAATTTATAACTTGTGTTGGGGAAGGCCGTGGTCTAGGCAACACGGAGTTTTCCTCCGTGGCATCCCAACAATTACTCCATTCACACACAGAAGAAGGCAATGGCAAACCACTTCTGGATCATCTGCCAAGAACGTATATGAACAGGTCCCAGTCCGAGAAAAGGATGGAAGGATCCTGTTCATATGGCCCTCTCGTCATAGAGAACACTAAATAAATAAATAAAATTCAATGGATGGGGGTATCTCATCTACACAGAACAGTACAATATACCTTGAGTTCAATTCGGACCCACGATCCCAGTAATCGAGACGAGAAAAACGTGCACATTGTAGACCGCCCGGCCACTGTGACCGTTATAAATCATTATCATATTACAAAGTCATTAAATTAATTTGTGCCTTCATTCTCAAGTGTTGAAAGTTGACATATATTTAAAAAATAAAAGAAGAAATTAGATGTCGTTTAATTTACGAATAAAATCTTCGGAAACCTAAATTTATACACGCCACGTGTGAATGCGACTGGATTTGCTTGGCATTATTGCAGGCCCTGGTAAAGTGACATAACACATACAGCTCTCCACTCGCAATGCCCCTAGATAACACTACACTACTCTTTCTGCTAGTGACTTTATAATTTCAGGCAGTATCTGTTACGCGTGAAGGCTGACATTCCTCTGACGGTCAATCAACCTGTTTCAGTGAATGCTGTATGCGACAAAAGTTCTGTTCCAAGCGTGGGAACAATCGATGATTCTGTTCGACAGTCCGAGGCGTGAGGAAGGGGCCTTAACACGTTAGCATGCGACACGATCTGCACTATAACTACAGATTGCATTACTTTTCAATCCTGAGTCTTCGTATTGAAACTGCAATTACCCCAAATACCCGATCTACTAACTACGCCAAGGTATGATCTCTGTATTAACTCTACTGAATATGCTTACCGAAATATTTGCATAACCAAATGTATGTTTGTGACGTTAATATTAATTAACTCAACGACACTCAATCGCTCTTGAGAAGGTAACAGTCTCACAAATAATAAAAAAATCGTCAATATTTGTGAATCCCAAGGGTTAATTCTCCCGGTGACAAGAATTCGTCAACGAGCCAAAGTAGAAATCTGTAATATCAACATTGAAAGGTGCTAACATTTTCAGTTCTAACTAATGACTTTTAATCGAATACATTCCAGCAATTTTATCTGCTAAATTTTACGACTACTTATATAACAGGCACTTTCATTGTTCCTTAGCAATAGAGTTACAGCATTATTACGCAAATCAGCCTCTGATTGTATAGAGTTTCATTTTTACCTTGGTGTAATGTGCACAATGTTTATAAACCTTTAAACGGAAGTAATAACCATGGCCGAAGGGTCTAAAAACAGGAATAAAAGGACTGGTGATAAGTAATTTTATTATACTGGAACAAAATATACTTCCAAGTTCGTTTGTAATGAATAACAAAGCCTAGCAGCATTTCTCTAACGATATACAAAGTTAAAAATCAAAAATAATTAGTGATTAAAGACGTGAGAATAAAAGTTTCTTTCTGTGCAGTCTCAAAACTGAAACAACATTGACGTAGCATTATAGGCGTGACTTGATTGGATAGGTTTTGCCAACTCAATTGGAATTCTGACCTCGAGCTGACCTTGTCAATACCCCGAGGCGGCATTCAACTGAGACCAAGAGGCTCCTCTGTCTGGGACAAGTTGGAGTTGTGGCGATATAACGAGACAGGTTAGGCAGCCACGCGTAACCTGACGTGGCTAGCTTCCAGATGATGGGTAACTATCTTGTTACTTCTGTTTGCCCCCAGTTCGTGACCAAATGTCCACTGGGAGAATGGATCCCCCATTCACAAATCTAATTCCAAATTCAATGTACATAACAGATGCAGTGACCTAAAATAATGTCTGAGAAATATGTGGCGAAAAAATTTCAATGTAGAAAATACTACCATGGGCACATGCCATTATGTGGTTTGATGACACTTTTGCAACGGTTGAAAATACTACGCCCATAATATTCACCATGTCTGTCTGTCTGTCTGTCTGTCTGTCAGCATGAAACAACTCGGGAACAGCTGAGCGGATTTTTATATTTCGAGTTTTATTACAATTAGTGGAAATATTCTAATTTTGGTTAATATCGCACACCATCTCACAATGAAATGGCCTTGAAACCGCGTGTTGGAATCTTGGCACAGAACCCAGACAACCCGACCACGCGGGGGAAATCCCCTTGACATCAGCCAGATACCCCACGAACGTAACAGTAGTTAACCCCAGAAATTATGACATCAGTAAAATGCATTACAGTTTATTTGACACACCGAGAGACGGTATTCACTGTTACTTAGGGACCGATATTTTCAATGACGTTCGTAGTTTTCTTCAGTCCTTACATGAAATACAAACAAGGGATTTAAATTCGTTCATTATAGTGCCCATGATGCCGATAAACTGGCTAAATCCTTTGAACAGTCAGCGAGTTGTTTCATACAGAGCATTTTAGTTGGCAAGCAAACCTGCGAGGTATCTGCATGGTTCCGAACGCGCCTATAAACTAGAAACATACATGGACCACGTCATTCATTCTTTTCTTCAGTCACAGGTTACGAATCAAACTCACTGTATGACTTTCTTTCTTATGCCAGAGAATGAAGATTAAACATCGGTAACAGCAAAACTCACTGTTTTTAATAACGAAAGTGAGTGCTACTCAGTCCACATCTTCACAACCAATTTCTCTAAAAGCCCCATCACTTTCTCGGTCTTTCAAGTTCCCGCATTCCAACATGCTTCCACAAGAAAATGTCTACTGCATTTCTTGTTTCTCTCATCCGAACTGTCTAGCACGTCGTAACCTCCTTAGTTTGACGACACAAGCAATACCAGATGAGATGTACGAAGTTCCTCGTTATACAAATTCAGGAATTCTGTAGATGACTGTGCTAAAGTGACAGTTAAGTTGCTGTTAAATATGACATTTAATCAACGACAGCTGAAGTGTGCAGCGGAGTGTGTGGGAGCGTCAATAGATGTCATCTTCTTCGGGAAGCTTTGCCTGTGTGCCTGATGGGGCAGGAGCAGAGGGTCCTTGTCATACTTGCACATCATTAACGCGCACATCAGCACAATCGCCTTGTTTTAATCACCGACTTGGAGGTGGGCGTTAGTTCTTCATGGTTTACTAATAAAACCCAGCTGCTTGCGTCATTAATAGACACATTGTGTCTCTTTCTCTAAAAAGACGACATCGCCTTTGGTTCTGTAATTTACGCACCTGATGGTGGTGACAAGTCTTGCAGAGCGACTTGGGCACATAAGACGTATCGGTTTGGAATTTGATACCAATGGTTATGGCAAAACTTGAGAACTACGGCCATATTAATTTTTATGGACGAGACGAATTTCAGAAAAGCATTTCGAAAAATATATTTTTGATTTGTATCGGAGGAATGTTTGTCACTAAATTCGTATTTCTAATCTTAAAACAGTTGGACCAGTACATCTACTTTATAATCAGGTAAGCAACAAATTTTTCAGTTAATTTAACGATGCTGTATTATCTACGGACTATATGTAGTGTATAGTGGAGAAGAGGTGTCGAAATATGTGTAGAAAGCTGAAGTAACATTTTCAAGATACATTCTGGTGAGTTACCTCGGATCATCCTAAAGGTTAACAGTTGGTGCCCAAACAGAGATTAGAACAGGAAGTGTACCGAAAACAAGCCAGACATATTTTTATACAACAGAACAGTTGCTATGACAACGAAGTATTTTATTGTATTCCGTCTACTCTTGAAATGATGGACATACACAATATCCATACGCCAAGAAGCTCGTGGGATACAAACACTTCATTTACAAACCATAAAAACATGTAAAATAAAGTTGCATGACTTCGATCAGCAATAATATTATTTAAGCCAAGGAACTAATTTATACATAACAAAAAGGACGAAAACAAGGTGGGACAAAATGAGACGTAAAATATGAATGAGTAACAGAATTAATGACTAATAAATCAGTATTATACTTTAGTGGATAATTGTTAAACAATTAGTTTCTTTATCAGCCAAATCATATTTCCATGAATCGTAATTGACATTATAGGACTAAGCAGTGCAAATACGGTAGCACTACAATAATACGAGGTGCGATCGGAAAGTTTAAAGACTGCGCGTATAAAAACCCGTACACTTATCTCAGGTATTAAATTCATCCATCACCCTCGAAGTAGTTCCCCTGGGAGTGAACACAACGATCCCAGCGCCGCTGCCAAGCCTGGAAGCATCCCTGGAAATCTTTCTTTGTCAGCCTGTCAAGCACCATCTGCGATTCTGCCTGAATCTCTTGCCAAAGACTCGCCAAAACGGCTACGGAAACCTATGAAATGCTAAAGCAAGCATTTGGGGAGACCTCAGTGGGTCGTGCACAAACTTTTGTGTGGCATTCACGTTTTAAAAATGACCGAACCTCTGTCGATGATGACGAGCGTTCTGGACGACCATCTTCGAGCACAACGCCCGAAAATGTTACGAAGATTCGGCAGGCCATTCACGAAGATCGACGTCGTACCATCGACGACTTGTGCGACATTGTTGGGATAGGCTATGGGACCTGTCAGCTGATTCTAAAGGACGGAAGCGGCCGTCAAAGTGGCGCTACCACAACTGGCTGCTGCATCATGACAACGCGCCAGCGCACACCGCCCTCAAAGTTCGGCAGTTTTTGGCCTCAAACACCATGGCAGTCATCCCGCACCCTCCTTATACGCCGGATTTAGCTCCGTGTGACTTCTTTCTCTTCCCAAAGATGAAAATTCAGCTAAAGGGAAGGAGATTTGAGACGATAGAAGAGATTCAGGCAGAATCGCAGATGGTGCTTGACAGGCTGACAAAGAAAGATTTCCAGGGATGCTTCCAGGCTTGGCAGCGGCGCTGGGATCGTTGTGTTCACTCCCAGGGGAACTACTTCGAGGGTGATGGATGAATTTAATACCTGAGATAAGTGTACGGGTTTTTATAGGCGCAGTCTAGAAACTTTCCGATCGCACCTCGTACATAACAAAAAGGACGAAAACAAGGTGGGACAAAATGAGACGTAAAATATGAATGAGTAACAGAATTAATGACTAATAAATCAGTATTATACTTTAGTGGATAATTGTTAAACAATTAATTTCTTTATCAGCCAAATCATATTTCCATGAATCGTAATTTACATTATAGGACTAAGCAGTGCAAATACGGTAGCACTACAATAACAGAAGAACATTTCAAATTTAATTTTACTAGAAACCGTTACAGCTTTCAAAGCATTTAACCAAACAACAATGATGTTTATATGATTTCATAGGTTCGTGTAGGCAAGTTTCGGGATATGAACTTAAGTTATCCCATCACCGCCTCCTTTCACATCCATTAGAATTCCTTAATAACTAATCATGTTGCCATTCGACAATATGTAACCTAATGAATTGAAAGCGTCTTTAAATAAATCAGATTCAATGCCTTTCTGATAACATATGGTATACGTTCTTAAACAGTAATATGATGGTGTGAAAATACACTAAACTTGTTTCAAAATCGGAAATAATTACTTTAATTTCTTAAAACGTCGAGGTAAAGTTTACTAATGTACTTCCTGTGCAATGCTGTTGAAACTGTTCACCCCAATAAATTTGAATAGGTCCGTAAGTTACGCTGGACGAAGTAGTGAACTCCAAATTGGATTAGAAATCTTTAAGTAGTCTGTGGGTGAAAAATAAATGAAACGACCGAAAAAGCAGACGTTATGCGTTCACTTTATGTACGTTACGTCTCGTAGGAAAACGACACATTTTAAATGTTTTTAATCAAAATAGGAAAGAAATGTAGGTGTGGAGATGTGTAAAGTTTTAACTATCCGCTCAGTCTTTATTTGTAGGAACTGAGAAACCAAGAATTACACATATTACCGCCGGTACAATTAAATGAAATCATGACGCTTCAGACAATACAAGGCAGAGACAAAACGTTTCTGCCAGTAAACAGAAGAACGTAATGAATTCTAAGCTGTTTGCGTGCTGTATTGCGTTTTCTTTTATTTTGGTTCTCTGTATTTGGCTCCCTTTCTGGTATAATAGATGAACCATCCAGTAACCCGATAACCCCATCGCCAACTCCATACAAACCCCTATCCATCATTCTCTCCCTTTTTCTTACCCCATTCTCTTCGACTTACATACATCCCTTGGCGACTTCGAAGTGGAAGGAAGAGATTGAAGACGTTCCTCCAGAACAACTTCCTTGTTGCTACCGCCATATTTTTGTAGGAGCGAGCCAAAATGGAGGGCTATCAAATGTTACGGCGAATACTGAAGCACAATTGCACGTGGCCACTCCATGTTATATTGCTCCGTGGGCAATTCAGATGGGGAAAAACTATTTAAAACACAGATTTGGACCTACTGAAGATCCGGTATTTCTAAACTGTGAGTACCCTATTTTATTTCAATTATCAACTGTTTCAAATTAATAGTATTGGGTATAAAATATGTCAAAATAACATCAATAACATTCATTGGTAGTTGAAAGAGAACAGACTTGTTATTATACAATACTTTGTTGGCTAATAAAACAATATTTTAATTACACACTTAAATGTCACCGTAGCTGTTAGTAATCCATCTTCAGGTCAATTTAATTCGATATGAGATAAACTAACATGACAAAAAAGTTCCAATTTATTATTTAAAGCTGCAGGTATAAATAAATTCAACAGTGGCGTAAAATAATTCACAAATTTAAATTAAGTGTAGTAACGGTATAGTCAGTAATACAGAAATCAGAGACATTAAAACTGTACTAATATTTTAAAATTCATCGTTTACAGTAACGAGGGTATGGGTATACGCAAAGAACATACAATAGGTATTCAGTAGTAAATTAATATTCGTGCGAGTGAATTCGTCAGTCCGCGAACGCACACCATTTTCCGTCGAACCTACTGACAAGAGAGAATTAGAAACTTTACAATTGCAGTTGTAACAAAGAGGGAAATTAGAATGTTTTTTGATATAAAATAATTTCTGAGCTAGAAAAGAGCATTAAATTAATCTCGCGTAAGATAAATAAAACGTACATATCTCTGTTCGATTCCCCAATTTATAGTTTCAGCTAGAATTAGGTTCGTAATCAGTAAATTTAATATTTGTAACACTAAGTACTACTTTCATTACCATGTTGATTTTCAAACATGTTTCATATAATCGACTGCACAAACACAGGGCGATGAATATAAACCAAGCGAGACAAAACCGGAACGAGTTTATAGATGTGCGAGGATAAATCTACTACGTAAATGAAAACACCGAAAATATAGCGAGCCGGTCAAATAGACAAGCAGTTTACGTAAGCCCAATATCCGTCTAGTAAACAGGAAATGAATGGAAGGTTTGGATTTGTTCTACACACATTCAAAATGTGTTTACTTTTATTTTACTAATACGTCACTGGCTCTGACGATCTGTTGATGAATATACAGATATATAAACTTAAATGTCACCCTTACTGCCATTTTTATAAATAATTTTAACTGTTCTTCACGCGTTCGTTATCACTGAATTATATGCTTCGATGACAGGATTTGGTAATAATCAGGTTCTCAAATTGTACAGAAGCTATTGTACATCTTTGATATTGACAATGGTTATTGCATTTGGTGTTTAACTGCATGAGGATAAAACAGTGGGCAAAATACACTAATATAATACGCTACTAGTAATTTTAAAACATTTATTTTTACTCACATTACAATTAACTACTAATTAATAAAATTTCTATAGACGTAATTAAACTGGAAGATGGTGTAAGCTAGTCTTAAACGTTAAAAACATAATTAATCTCTCACATTCGTTAAAAATTATAAATGAACTAGTTAAAATTAAAGTGGTATGGAGGAGTGTATTAAAAGTATGTTTTTAAATTTATTCACTTTAATCGATGAAATATATTTGTCATGCGGCTAATAATATTTCCTAGCAAGAATTCAAAATTACATCACGTTTTTATTCTGTATTAAAGAGAAACCTAATTTTATACATTAAAAGAATTAAACTTATGCCATTCTAGCTCTGAGGAGTGCACATAATAATAAAAAACATAAATACCCATAGGCTACAAAGGCTTACAAGAAAAAGTAAAATATTATTCGATTTCATAAAATACAGTTTATATACAGTCAATAAAACGTACTTTTTATTTTATTTATGAATCAGACAAATTAACTCTACTGACGCCTTTAGGTAGTGAAATAGATGCCGAAACTGCCAAGCCTTCTATATATCTATGTTTGCGAACTACCAATAAACCAAACTACCACGGCGGTTATGATACACTTTGAATAGAAACTACGCCCTTTATTTGCTCTGAAGCAGCTTTGCCTGCGGCCTGTGTCAATTATCACTCAACACACGGAATCTGCCGTTAAAGGGGCATCTACGTTCAAAATCCGTTATCACAACTCCAAGACTGTCTACAAATTTGAGAGGACCGTATTTTGTTATTCTTTTAGCTTCATAATTTGTAGTCTTCACCGAAAGGTGTTAGGACGATGGGATC
Source organism: Zootermopsis nevadensis (assembly GCF_977971745.1). Taxonomy (NCBI): domain Eukaryota; kingdom Metazoa; phylum Arthropoda; class Insecta; order Blattodea; family Termopsidae; genus Zootermopsis; species Zootermopsis nevadensis. The sequence continues at coordinate 12,935,708 of NW_028259162.1, forward strand.
AAGGATAAAATAGGCTGGGCATGTAGCACGCACTAGAGAGGTAATAAATACATACAAAGTTTTGGTCGGAAAGCTAAAGGGACACGACACCTGGAAGTCTAAAGCGTTGGCAGGCGACACAATTAAAATGATTCTTAAAGAATATAAAATGTGGGTGTGGACTGGATTCATCTCGTTAGGACAGAGGCCAGTTACGCGCTCTTGTGAACATGGTATAAAACTTCATGTTACATAAAAAGAGGGGAAACTGGTTAGATGTGTAACTATTAGCTTCTCAAGGATAATTCCATTCCATGGAGTTCGTTTCGTTGGTTACAAAAAACTAAATTCGTTATATGAACATGACAACACAATTGCCCATGGAGTGGACCATAACAATTAGGGACTCTTTCCTGTTATACATAAAAGCCTATAAAATAACATTAAAATAACCGCACATGCAACTTTTACCCTACAGAAATTATTTTACTAACTACTACATGTTTCGATATAATCAGGTGATTATGTCAATGGCCTGTCACATAGATGTGTAGGCCTATATATATTTTTTTCAGGTCGCTAACCGACAATATTACCCATGCGTGTGTCTTACAGAAGTTTGCATAAATGTTGTATGTAAGTACAAATGAGTAAAAGGCCTTCTGGCACTAGAATTTAAAAGTTAAACATTAAAATTAAAATTTGCGAATTGAAGTTAAAACATAACATACTTCTAAACAGACAGTGACGGCGGTGAGTCCAAAGACTGCTGTCTTCTGGGTTATAGCGCCGTGTAGTCTGGTAGAAGTTTACCAACGTTTCAGAGGTGGTTGCTGCCTCCATCATCAGAGTGACGCCCTGATGATGTAGTCACAATTATGGAGCTGTGCACGTGTCTCTCTAAGTATTCAGAATCGAGACCCCAGTCTGTCCTATTGGTATTCGCGACAACATAACTGGGTTAGGACAGGTTTAACTCCTGTTCTTTCATCACACCAGGTTATTTCGTTACTATTCCATTAGTTTTTCGTGAATAAATATGCTGCTATCATAACTGAAATCTAATTCAGTCATTCTCTTCTGTTTAAAGAAGAGGGGAGGGGGTAAGAAAGACGCACTCCCGAACCCCAACTTTCCACTCCATTAAAAGGCCCCAACCTAAATCTAGTCTTCCACACCACGAGCAAGCCTACGGAGGCTCAACCAGTTGTTGTAGTTCACCATTTATCACAGTGATCTTTAACAGAGTGCAAACAAGCAAAAGGGTGGCTAACATCCCCACACTTGGGGTTGGGGGTTGGAGAGAACACACACAATGCTGTATGGAGAGAGGGGTGAGAGTTGAAGAAATCTCAGCAGGGAAAAACTTTGCGAGAGCTATGGCGGGAATTAAAAAAAGGCACAACATGAATTATTCCACCACTGGGGATACATTTCTTATTGTCTTGGCACTCCCTCATCGCAAGGCTGGAGGCAATAGGGATAGGAAAATCTCTCCTTGAGAGCCATCGCCATCTGTCAAGCGTGAACCTATACAAAGACTTCCAAGAAAAGAGTCGAACTAATCGCTCAGGGGTAAATGAAGACCAAGTAGGAATATCCTGAGAAATTTTCATATCTTACACTACAAGCAGAGACCGTCCTTTATGTGTTTATACTATGAGAACAATCCTATAACTGACTTGAGACAACGATCCTTACTACAGCGTTCTTTGTTTGCTGCACAGCGTAAAGAAAACCACACGGTTGTACAAAAGAGACAGGTAACAATCAATAACACGCGTTACAAATCATTTTAAAGTTACAATATGGAGGGGAATAAGATATATCCGACAAAGCAAAGGGTAATTAGGTTATAAAGCAATAGTTAGATGAAAACATACACTCACAAGTCCCGAAGACTAAATTAAGATAAAACAAGTGACCTAAATCTTTCAATTATTGTTATTATATCGCACACGACATTAGCCACAATATTTATTAATATCTTAGTCGCAAACATTTTTAAATGACGAGTGTTAAACGAATACGCACGCAAGGATACTATAACAGCAAATACTTTGCTAGATGAAACACTTATTCAATTTGACTGAGCCAACGAGATCGGTAGTTGTACAGTTGTAAGGTCGGTCTAAGGCAGGTGAATAGCAAATTCGTTGGTATTTTGCCAAGCTCGGAGATCTGTATTCGTGCTAAAGTATTGTATGAACCAGTAAATAATTTTACGAATTACTTGGTTTAACGTCTGGTGGATACATGAATATCTCCAATCCGGAAACAAAGAATTCTTTGTAAACATCTCACGTATTATAGCCTACATACCTTTTATCAAACTGAGTACAGCACGAACTGTCTAATGGTGGATATTTTAGTTTCTTTATTGAAACAAATAGTCTTCCGAATATATTATTTATTTTCTTCCTCTGCGCATTTCTTAGCTGCCTTGTTAAATCAAAATTTAAACAGCGTTACGTTCTCAGTTATTTATTTAGACAGAATTTTAATGACCTTGGGAAATGATTTTTCTGGGAGTTCTGCGCATACTCGAAAGAACCATAACAATTTGGACACAGTGGAAAGCAAATGGGTGTAAGGGAAAGGTTAAATGAATTATATATTTAATGCACTACGTTCCAGGATTTGTGGCAACTATAATGTAGACCTATCTGTCGCTCAAAATCTGATACCAGTATTACCTGAAACAGCAAACAAAGTAATAGCAGTATTCTGTTAGGTAAAATTATCCCATGCAGACGTAAAGGGACGCATTCATAACCTGAGAACTAAATGGTGGTGAGCAGTCAACATCACGCTCCAACCACTTTACCCCCGAGGAAAATATCCCGGTAGCCATTGAACAGGAACGGAGGTGGGATCCAGAGCCGGCCTAGACGTTGTGGAGTATAGAAAAAAATATATCCATGGCAGTCAAGCCCGCAACATAGTCATAATAGTGACTGAAAGCTAAAACCAAATAATCGCCTTCTCAACAGATCGCGATGATATAATTGGAAATTCAAGCAATTCTAGGCTCAGTAGTAAAGCTGATATTTGCCACAGGATACAATGCGAAATTACAAAAAATACATGTCTACAAGTTCATTTCATCGAACAGGAGGCAGGTATGAGTAGCCTGCGTAACCGTGGTTACTGGACACACCGCATTTATGACAGAAGCCCGAGTATTCGTTGCCTAGCGACCCAGCCCTGATGAGGAGAAAAGTAAATAACATCGCTTAAACTCTGTGAAGCAGCTCCCTTGATATTTTAAGATACTAAATCAACGTAGACAATTATTATTTACAGTTAAACATATAAAACTCGCCATATTGTTATAATACAACAAAAAAAGAACCTTTACTCTGAGATCTGCCAAGCGACCAATCAGAGAGCAGCCTCTATCTTAGGACCGAGTGTATGATAATGTGCTTGTCTAAATAACATGTAACGATTAAGCCCCTAAAGTAAACACCACACTTCATCATTAAAATGTTAATTTGTTAACACTGTAGAAGGAAATGATCCCTGTTTACACAAAAAATCATACAAAAGACACAAAAATGCAGAGCAGTTACCACTACCAACATCTCCTCACGTCATCCAACTACGGTCTAATGCAGAAAAGAGAATGCAAACTGTTAGGTTAGGTTCTGTGGAAAATACGGTATTATATAGGCCCTTACATTTCATGCAACATGATGCGGGCACTGTTTGTGGCAATGCGATACACACAAGGGATGTCACTAATTTAACCAGTGCATATTTGCAATTAGCAATATATTAAACACTGTTCGCTGAGAGACAAATTATTATTCAGTGCCACGAAGAACGCATAGTATTTTATTAATAAAGTGCACTGAAATACGGTTCAGTACGTGTACAGAATACAGAAAACTTGCCAACCTATTGTTGGGAGTATATTATGAACTCTACTGCTTCAAATCTGGAAATAAAGGCTTATCTCACAATGAAGTCAACCAGAGCTGAGTTTTACAGAAAAATAATCGCTAACCACAATGCTTCATTAGCTTCATAAGCCAATTTTATATTAGGCACGCGTATTTTCTGAGTCAAACAAAGTATTCCCAGTTTATTTTGAATCATGCTGATAATCTTTCCTGTTTCTTGTTAATAAAGCTGCGATTATTAGCATAGTTTAACGTCAGATATTGTACTCCGATTAACAGTACTAGATATCAAACACAGTGCATTCAAAATTTGGCTAATCAGAATAACACACTGGTGATCACGCAAAGTGGAAAGACCAAATTAGAAAATTACGACTTCTTTCTCTAAAGCAAATATGTGTACAGACCTAAATATACATCAGAACGCGATTTTTCGCATAGCTGCAACGATTCAAAAGCTATTACCAAAAAGTGAACTGCCATCAAATTACTCATAATTTAACAAAATACTGAGCTATCGCCATGTTGTTAATATGAAGCCGACTTTGATAAAATTCACGAATTTTGAGATATTCATTATGATACAATCGTAATCAGGGAAAAATAAACTATTAAAGGGATCGAATAATTGATAGAGGACCGCAGTTCAATCCCCGGCAAATGCAGGGATTACTATCTGCACCACAGCGCACAGAACGACTCTAAGAGTCCTTCAAACAGATACCTGAGACAGAATATGGAAAAGAAACTTAACACAAATCTCCCATCTAGTGGTGAGGTTAAGAATGGGTGGAACATTTCTCCATCTACCAATATGTCCTCATGGTCCCGGCTTTCTACACATAGGGACGAACCACATTTGCTTCTCCATTATACCAGAATCCTATAATGAAGACGTTAATGCCAATATCCCCTTAGACATTTGCTGGATAACGCTGCTGGCTTTGTTGACTACAGGTATAGGACTATAAAAATAAAGATGGTTCTCGTTATTCGCGGGGGTTGCGTCTCTGCTAAACGCCGCGTTAAGTGAAAACGCGTAAGACGGTGAACATATAACAATCGACATGTTAATGCTAAATTGGCGCTAGAACACTTTGTTGCAAAGTCTATCATCTGCATCACGTTCGCACATAAGCCTGGAGAAAGTTCAACTCTGTTAACAGGTCATTAAATATGGCCGCGGATAGTACATTGATGGTCATCATAATATTTAAATAAACTGCGGATAAGTGAAAACACGTATAACGAGAGTTTTAGTGGATCGTAAGATATTACACGACTGGGAACACGAAGAATCATGAACAATTGTAACGCACTGGTTGTTTGGAGGGGAAAAATCTTAAACTTCTACAACGTCGACACAGAGTGACTGCTGTGTGTTGAGGGGCCTACCTGGTCTGCAGACTGTGCGAGGAAGGAGTGGCAGTACTGTAGGCTGAAGTGTCCCTTTGGCTCTCTCGCCAGGAAGCTGAACTGGGCGTGATCGGGGTCACAGGTCGCGTACGAGATCCGCCGAAGAGCATGAGCCATGTGGACACTCTGCAAGCAACAGACAACACAGTCACTTCTGCGATCATTTGCTGAATGGGTGGAGAATAAACACCATTACACACCCCAGCGTCGATTGTAATGCCCCTTAATGCACACACAGGGTCCATCGGTTCCCCGCTGGTCGTGAACAAATGAAGGATGAAATGTGAGGGCATGCACAGCATATGGGGGAAACGAGAAATACGCACAAAAGTTTTGTTGAAAACTGAATAGACTCAGAAGACCAGAATTGTGGGAAGATAATTTTAAAATGGATCTAATGGGCAGTGTGGACTTTGAGGTCGTTGAATGAGTTCCCCTGGATCTTAACGAATCTGTTCGATTTAATTTACATCTGACAGCAGACAGAAGACTGGAACAATTTTTGGTGACTTCTTTTCTGTAAAAATCGTACGCACCGCACACTGGGAAACACTGGTTTAGTCACAAAAACATGAACTCTGAACATGTTCAGTTTCGGTTTTTTCAGCCAGCATTAGTGGATTAGTTTGTGTTAACATACGTAGGCCTGCATTATTCCTCTTTGCATTGCGACTTTATAAAACCTGATAAAACAACGTGGTTGATGTATTTGTGTTTCTTGTATCTGAAAGGCAAAAATTCAGCACTGTAACATTTATTAGTTGTGCGCAAATCTTACTACGAGGAAAGGAATATACGTATTCATGTTCTCTGAAATATTATTTCCCCAATCTATTTAAATTCTGGTAAATATTTTACTTTAAATAGGGGATCTATCGGTCTTCTCGGGGATCACCCCTCCAAAGGGATTCTTCCGATCGCGAGGATACAACCCACAGTTGAAATTAAATACCGAGGCAGGACCCCTCAGAAAACACCTAATGCTTTGGTTCTCACATCCAATATGCAGGACGGTCAGATAGGAGCGTATGTAGGCAACGTACCAGTGACAACTTGAGAGCAGCACATCAAAAGGTCCGATGGTAAATACAAATATAAAACTTTTGGTTCCAGTAAATTCCATAAAATTTAATACAGTACGCTCTCCATTATCTGGAGGGGGGGGGGGAATTAACTGGAGTGTATCTGATTTAAAAGGAAAAAACCGTTGTAAATGTTAGAATGTTTAAAACTAAGGGAATCAGTACAACAGTGACATATTTAACGTACAACCCAAAAGACAGACATCTTCAGAAACACCCATTTTCAAAACGTCGTGTTTCAGGAAAACGTAGATATGTGTAATTTCCTTAACAATAAGCATGTTTATTGTAAGATAACATCGTAAAAAGCATTTAGATTTAGCTAAAAAGGGGCTAATGTTCTGCTTTATAGGATGCAATCATTGGTTTGTATTTATAATAGGTGGTTGCATGCAGGAATCCATGCTTTACTTTGGAAACGAAATGAGCAGAATTGGTAAGGCATCTGCCTGCAGAAGACAAGAAGCCAAAAGAGCGAATTGAGATAAGACAGGAATTTCTTGTCTATTCCATGAGACTCACGATTCTGAAACGAATTCCTTCGAATTCAGTTCTAATTAGGTTGCATTCCACGGCAGTCGGTAGCTACCGGCAGCGGACACAAAGCTGTTATTAGATTATTCAGGGTTATATTACGGCTTCACGACCAAAGTTTAAGGGCCCTTAAAACCTGAGTGAGATTACCCGGATTTAATATTCGTGAAGTTCCATTGATATTGCGTGTTTACAGGAGCAGTTTTCTAAGTGAGCTGTTATAATCGTGAAATGGCTGAGTGAGGGGTGAGGGGGCAGAATAAAACGTGCCTCAGAGCAGACGCTTAAATTCGGTTTCGGAATAAAAGGATCTAAGTCACAAATCATGAAGTGAAAGATCGACTCTACTTGCAACGTTAATGGATCAGTCAACAGCGCTCTTAACTTCTCATCAGAAAATATTTGGGTTTTATCATTACAGACAATCTCGAGATTGAAACTGATTTGGTCTCCATATTAAATTTATTTACTTCTGTCTAACTTCGCCTATAGCTCAGCGACGAGTGTATACAGCGTTATAATTGATTAGCGTGACAACAAATTTTCAAAATTTGAATTAAATAGCCTAAGACTGTAACAACAAGAAAAGAAAGAAAAGTATATAATCTCCATTTTTGATACATACATTATAACGTAACAAAATGTATTTGATGCTGTAAGGCAATATGAATAAATGTCAATGTTAGCATTTTTATATGATGGTTGTCTTCTGGGTTCTAGCGCCGTGTAGTCTGGTAGGAGTTTGCAGACGTTTCAGAGGTCCTTGCTGCGCTACAACTCAGAAGATTCGTACTCACCGCAGTGAAAACCTCAAACCCTACCTAGAATTATTAGAATTTATAGTTGAAGAAGAGCGACAGAGCATACAGACAGACGTATATAACAAACCTTCCATAATGTAGTTAATTTACTGTTATGATAATTTCTTCCAACATTACACAAGAAAGTAGAAACGCGTTTACAGTAGCCATACAAGGACCAGAAGTAGATCTTTAGTGCACACTGTTAATCAATAAGTATGTGAAAAATACGCAACTTCTGATGACAATGATGATGATTTCTCCTCGCGTGAGAGAGTTTTCTCGATCTTTTGTAAGAATTACAGACTACAAAACTGAGTGACAACCCAAAAACGTTCGAAACTGAAAGCCATACATAAAACACGCCACAGTTTGTTGATATATATACGCTGCCTGTATCAACTACAAAAACTGTTTATCGTAGAAGAAACAAGTTAGGAAATTTATGTCCTGTATAGCAATTCTGCGTTCCCCAGAAATCGACTTTTACATCTAGTGACGTCAGAGTTGTATGAATCCGATACTTTTCGCCATGGCAGTGTATGTGATGCCTGTCTGGCGACTGTGTTACGTCATTATGGAGATTCCCCATAGCTTCATGACACAGCTGTGCGGCTAGCTGGGGATTCCCCGTCACGTCGCTTCGTCGAGGGACGTAGGTATTCATGGAAAGATCCCGTTATTGTCCGATTTTCATCAAAATTTGAAAGTGTCCACGTAAAAATATTAGATTTAATAAACATCAGTTCAGTAGTTCATGCGTATAGATGGACAGAAGGACAGATGGCAAAAGTACTATAAGTAGTTTGGTAACTCTCAGTTGAAAAATCCGCTTAAGAATGACAAATGAAGCGATCGTGATCAACCAGACATTACAGAAAAGAAAACAAAGTAATTGCACTACGTCGATAATGCACAAGAAACCGTAGAACAATCGAAAATACATGCCATTCGTCAAACGAATGTGTGCTAGATCACACGCAAACAGCTCCAAAACGTGTTCTTGAGAGGTAACTGTGCGCGATGAATCCGAGAGCCTTCTAAATATTATAGACCGCGTTCATTTACATTTACCATTTCAGGATTTTAGGACTACCGTCTGTGTCCTGAAGTTTCCATACGATTTGGAAGATTAATTTAGTAATGTAGAGATGCATAGGTTTAGTTATGAATCTTAGACCTATTTTGCAGAAACAAATTAAAGAAGAATTTGCCGCCGACTAAACTAACAGGTTCCACTACCGGATCATGGGCAATAATATTAAGGAACTGCAGTAAAATCTGAGTGTGTCTATTTAGATTACTGCTTAATAACTGGATGATGCAGAAAATGCCACCTGAGGGCAGTGAAAACAGTGGAATTGTAATGACTCGGCAATTTGTGTGTTACAGTCATCTTTGGTGAAGTGATAAATACTGAAAGTGGATTAACTACATTTGGTTTCTATTTTGCACGCTTATAAAATCATGCAGGGAAACCCTGAGACATTCATCGGTGTTGTTTCTGAAAACATGGCTATTATCACTAACTGTGGATTACAGGAACCGTGGTTAGTATAAATACTCATTGTATTTCAAAAATTTACGATTCTGTGTGTAATATTGGGCTGGAAAGAGAACTTAACAATCGGCCTACTGGAGGCTTCACGGGTTCTCATGTTGTAGCTTGGGAGGGAGAATAACTTCTATCAACTAGGAAACCAACCTTTAATCTCAGAGGAAGAAGTCGTAAGGTTCCTTTTTTATATTTGGACAGGTTGATGAAAAATGGACTTTCAATCGACTAGAACTTAGTTTTCTGAAAAAACCAAGTTTCTTTCTTGTTATTTAAGCGACAGTATAAGATCCTCTACAATGCTTCATTAGTTACAGACACGAATTTTATATTTGACAGTGAATAATATCCAAGCCATGTCTCGCACAGGCCTATACGACGTTTCCGGAGTTGGATCTACTTCTTCCTGTACTCGGAAGATTGGTTTTTATTGTATTAATGGATCTTGTATGGATATAATAGGTCGGCGCCAGTAGTCTTAATAAAAATATGGGCATAATAATACTACTACTTATTATAATAATACACAATTTATTATGACAACCCATCGCATGTAGCCAATTCCCTTAACGTAGTGCAGGCGTTTATAAAATATACCATCTGCAACAGACAGTCAATAATGTTAATACAGACATAGCATATGTCTCATCCAAGCTCATTCAAGCTTTATCACCCGGAACATGCACACGGTTTGAGAATTTTTTTTATCCAGACTCTATACAAGCATTCTGATGTGCACTTTAGTTCCATTATATGAATTGAATGTGTACTGCTATTTTGTGGGTGAATCTTTGTTGATTTTAATTTATACGTACTAGGTCACCAAAGTGGTGAGTCAACAGAGGGCAAGCATCATTGAACCCAAAATACAAACAGCCAAAACAGATATTGCACAATCAAACCGGAAGCCTGTCTGTCAATTAACTGGATTAAAAACAATGCTAGAGCCTGTTAAGTGACTAACCAACACGGAATCAATCGTAAATGATCAGAGTTCCGAGCAATAAGCAGGAAATAAATCTACGACCACCGAAAATTATTATATACTTCATTCTGTTATGTGACCAAAACAAATTACTGAGTATGTAACAATATTAATAAAAAATAATCGAGAAATTTGTAAACACCAGAAAATTTTTACTTTTCAATTAAGTTTTCTCTATCCTCTGGTTACTTTAATAATACATAATCAAATACAGTTCGCATTTTTTAGTCGGCAAGAAGGGCTTAAGTCGGTAAAAATTAAGTCTAACATAAGCCATTTTTTACGATGTACCAAGTGACCTCAACATCTGAAACAGGATCTTCATACGTACGCATGTTTAAAGAATAGAGAAGGACCGAGTTCAATTTTGACATTTCTTATCGATAGAACAGAAAACGAAACTTATGGTGACCAAACCGACAATGGAAAAACAAAGACCATGTCTGGATTCACAGAAACAGGTTTGAACTACCTAGTTCTTTGAAGTTAATGACAATTATGATAACAACGACAATATAATACGATACTGGACTATTTAAAAAAAAACGAATTTTTCACAATTGCAATATTTGTTAGCTAAGTTTCAAAAAGTATGTTTAGAACGTCTACACAGAAACCTTTTATTCTCTCTGTGCCTCATTCACGGTCGACAAACGCAATTCCAGCTGTCGGTTAGTAAATAATTTCCGATCCTCTAATTGATTTTAATATAAAATTCAAATCCAAAACGTGTTCAGGGAAGATTAATCAAGTGATTGTTGATTTTAGCAAGTGGAATCAAAAACCAACTTTGAAATTACTTCAGGGAGAAAAGCTGTAACAAAACAGGGAACTCGTGGCTTTTCGTTTACACAGGAAACGATAAGTCCCAACAGAAATATGATATATACAGGTTGATTCAAAGCTCTGGATATCGTTACGTTGTGGAAAAGTAGCATATACTCGAATGCATCATCTCGTAAACTACTTAAACATTTCGATTAAATTTGGTATAGAAGATTTTGCGTTAAATTCCTTCATATGGTTAAAAGTTTTGGTTCATGAAGATTAATTATAAACCTTCATTTTTATGACGATTAAATCAAGCATTTTAGATCTCAGAAACGGTTTATATTGTAAAAAGCATAAAAATAAACGCATTTAGACCTTAATGCCACCTTTAAATTTATTTAAAACTTTATTAGATCTCAGGTTATATTTAACAAAATAAAGGATACATTTTTATATGAGAACAAATGACATTCGTTAAGTTAATCTCGACTTGAATCTAGATTCAATTTTTTTGCTTGCAGTTTTTCTCCTCTATTCCAGTGGAGTAAATATTTGGGAAACCATACATCATTCATTGGAACAGAACTGTTTGCACTCATGGTATTATTTCACACTAACACTCCGGGTCCCATCCATCATACCTAGCTCATATGTTTCATCTGTCCAACTTCACGTCATGGGAACGCTTTCTGTAGGCAAGCAATGATACGGCCTAATGTTTACACAGAAACAATGGGCTTCACTGAAATTTCTGAGCTCGGTTGCTTTAAAATTCCGGCTGTTACAATGTAAGCGAAACAATTGATCTTTACAATGGTTACCATCCGAGTACATTCGCGTAGGCTTCAAATGCACGATGCTAATTTTAACATCAATACATACGCATGTCTGAAACTACACGGCGATATTATAAAATGAAACTGTGACGGATATTATACCGCTATGGGATTCCTCTGGAAAGCAATCTCCAAGGACATGAAAGAGTAGAACCGAGGATAATTTTAGAATGTTTTTTGAGAAAGATAACCATTTCTATATTTCTTGAAACAAGTGTGTTAAAGTCGATTCTCTCTACGAAAATTATAACAGACGAAAGAATATATCGATTCCATACATTTACAACTAACGAAATTTCCGGAATCAGACAAAAAGAACTCAGCTGCAGAACGGAACGAGGTAGCTTAAAGTGATTTACGCGAAGGTTATAAAATGTAATGCCTTCCATAGGAAACAGTTGATATATGCAAGTAATAGGTTTAATTACATTCATCGAAATTTGCGACAGAGTGAATAGCACTCCTGCTTCGTATTCAGAGGGTCCTGGGTTCAAAAGTCGGCATGTAGACTGGCTATCCTGAGGTTTGATGTTGAATACTTCAGTCCTTCACAGAAAATTATAGTATAGTAATCTAAATTACGCCACAATCGCTTCCTTCTTTAACGTTCATATTTAATTACTCATTAATCATTAGACGGTATATAGTCTGAGATGCTAACAGTGTTTGTAAATAAACCAAAATTTTGAAGTGAGGATTTGAGGTTTTCACGGCGGTGAGTCCGAAGATGGCTGTCTTCTGGGTTGTAGTGCAATGTAGTCTGGGGTCCCGATAATGGAGGCAGCAAGGGCCTCTGAAACCATGGTAAACTTCTACCAGACTACACGGCGCTACAACCCAGATGACAGACATCTTCTGTGAAGTGAAAGTTGGTATATAAGAAAGCTTCAGACTTACTGATAAATTTAATTAATTGTTAGTATTTTGTTGCGTTTATCGACGTGAGATAAACCCCTCGGTATCAATAATGAGTATAAACGTACTTGGTCCACAAGGTGACCTGCCCTCTGCGTTAACTTCTGTGCACGTCTGTGTGTCTGGCTGAACGCTGTTCATCTTTATGCAAGAACCGACCATGTGAAATGGTAAACATAGGGTATCTGCCCGGTGCGGTTGGCGGGAAAAGCAAGCTAATTACAACAATGTGTACGTTTGTTGAATTATTCCATACGGCAAAGTTCAATGCACGGCACACACAGTGTTACTGCATTGCCTTAGGGTCTGGGCTATCTCAGCATATGTATTATAGAATTAGATTCCAAATACATGAGTAATTATTAAACTGTGGGACCTAATTATAATATGAACTTTGATGATTATGGATATTACGTAATTTAGATGGTACTTATAGGCTGTAAGTTCTCACTGTGCGTTTGAATTGTTTCTCCCAAATTGGACACGTACGTTCTCCAACTTGTGGAAAACGAAAGAGACACAGAGAGAGAGAGAGACAGAGAGAGAGCCATAGATCTAATAATGGACATACCAGAGCCAACTTGGACTCTAATGTCGGCTTCCTAGCAACAGACATAGGAGGACAAATGTCTACGGCAACTTAACTCATTGAATGAAGTTTATTGCAGATTCCTATCAATTTTTCTCATGTTCGACATACGCTACGTAATTCCTTCTGTTTTGCTCCTGCTTGGTTTGTGATTGTATTGTAGGAATAGTGTAGCATCTAATAGGACACACAAATTGTTAACAACTTCCTGATCAAAAATCTCACAGCGACAGTGAATTTGTCAACTATGTGAGCCAAAACCACATCCCAGCGCTTTAACGACACGTAGTGGTCAATCAGTGTAAATAGTATCCTATTAATTGTAATGCAGAAGTATGATTAAATAATGCTCAGAATTATTTAACGTGTTTCAACTTTGATTCACCGATTACGTGAATCTGTCATTCACTCCATGTAATCTGTATTAATTAGACGGGCCAAAAATATGATTATTTATATAAGATTTGAGGTTTTCACAGCGGTGAGTATGGAGATTTCTGTCTTCTGGGTGGTTGCGCTGTGTAGTCTGGTCGATGTTAACCAACGTTTCAGAGGTCATACTGCCTCCGTCATCAGGGCGATGAGTATGAAGATTTCTGTCTTCTGGGTTGTTGCGCCGTGTAGTCTGGTAGATGTTTAACAACGTTTCAGAGATCATACTGCCTCCGTCATCAGGGCGATGAGGTTTTCACAGCGGTGAGTATGAAGATTTCCGTCTTCTGGGTTGTTGCGCTGTGTAGTCTGGTAGATGTTTAACAACGTTTCAGAGATCATACTGCCTCCGTCATCAGAGTATGAAGATTTCTGTCTTCTGGGTGGTTGCGCTGTGTAGTCTAGTCGATGTTAACCAACGTTTTAGAGGTCATACTGCCTCCGTCATCAGGGCGATGAGTATGAAGATTTCTGTCTTCTGGGTTGTTGCGCTGTGTAGTCTGGTCGATGTTTAACAACGTTTCAGAGATCATACTGCCTCCGTCATCAGGGCGATGAGGTTTTCACAGCGGTGAGTATGAAGATTTCCGTCTTCTGGGTTGTTGCGCTGTGTAGTCTGGTCTATGTTTACCAACGTTTCAGAGGTCATACTGCCTCCGTCATCATCGCCCTGATGACGGAGGCAGTATGGCCTCTGAAACGTTGTTAAACATCGACCAGACTATACAGCGCAACGACCCAGAAGACAGAAATCTTCATACAAAATGATATTTGCTTTAAAAGACCAATTTATTATAAATCGGATTTCGACGCACCAGTACATAAGTTTTGTATTCGACTCTGTTGTAACTGTCTTCCGCACCCAATAACACTTGGGACGTGTTATGCAAAGGAACGTATAATGTAAATTCGTCTTATGACATAGAATCTTCAAAGAGAGATTCAGAGGTGTATAATATTTACAGAGACGTAAAATGCGCTGCAAAATTTAAACCTGCAGTCTAACAAGTTCTTTTAAGAGGATCGACCATTTCATACTCATATAATAACCACTTAACTGCGTCGTTCATGAGATGCGGAAAATATTTAAATTAAATTCTGACGGTGGAGACTGTGGTAGCAAGACATGTAAAAGAGGCTATGGTGGCGCCAATGGTTTGTTCTGACGGAACCTGCATTTCGCGTAAGTCTTCGAGTCAGGACGTCAGTTCTGTGTCGGTAAGTTTGGCAGAAATTTGGCTTTAGTTATCGCGAAGATGTTTTCATTTTTAATAAATATTATATTTTCAGTGCCAATTGCAAAGATAATGTAACAATAAATTGCGCTGTTCATCATAGAAGAGTTTCATTCCCGTCAACTTTAACGGGATATACGCTAAGCCAGAATAAATAGCGAGAAAGATTTCATACTTTTAACAATACATTGTGGCGGTTATGACTGACACTGTATGTACAAGGGCACAAAATACAACAAAAATTTGTCCCTTTCTTCTCATGTGAGGCATGTTCTTCCTTCCTACCTCTTAATCCTCTTAAAATGGTAGCCACAAACCACCCGGGTGCAGTAGAAATACCCTACAAGGTTCACCCTCTTTGTGTGTCTGTGTCAGCAGAGGGAAGTAGAGTGAATTCTAAATAGTTGTCAACTGCTCTCGCAAGTTCCGGCCAATATTAATTTCTACCAATTTAACAAAGCCCGTCTATCTGATTATATGTGCTCAATTAATAATGTAGACGTACGTTGAAGTGGGCCCAGATTATGTCTGGAAGAGATGGAAAACAGAAAAATCCATGTCCCTATTGGAAGTCGTCGTCCAGAACGCATACTGACTGAGGTATTCCAGCTCATTCACATCGTAAACAGCAGCTAAAAATTAACCAATGTTATGCTTATTTTGATGACAAATACAACACACAAATGTATTTATTAATTAATGAACTTGTCTGTAACGTGCTTTTAAATACCAGTTTGTTATTCGCGATACTATATATTCGGCTATATTTACAAACCAGTATCATCCAGACTAAATATTTGGACATTTCTGTTTCTCAATTAATTAAAAATCAGCAATTATATTTAATAATGCATTGTACTGACTCTTAATTTTCTGTATGAACGGGCCAACGAATTGGAACATTTATTTTGTTGCATGCTGATAATAAAGGGAAAAAAGGATATACAAGTAATTAACATTGATTCCATATAAGACGACAGAACTCAGCTTCTTTCAAACATTTTAATATTTCTAATAATACTCTCTTAAGCTAACGACTTTATTACTATTATCGAAAGACGCCAAAAATTGTTTATAAAGACGTTACTATAACTCAACTTTATGCATTATAATTGAGCTCCTTAACTAAATGGATTATGTGAGAAATGTAACATAATAGGGTCCTGGTAACAAAAACTTTTTTGTAAATTACACTCACAAACACATACAAATGCATCGTCTAATTTTAACAATGGAACCCTTCTCAAGTTTACATTACACTAATGCCACTTTTTATCTCATCTTATAGGCACACCAAAAGAGTGCATTATTATTTTAAACATAAATTAAAGCTATGACGTAATGTCCAATGTTCTCCTTTCGAAATAAGTGAACAGGGAAGAACTCCAAGAATCGAATTGCCAGGGCCGCTATGAACGCAGAAGCTACAAGAAATGTCCTTTTCCCCTGTCGGGGATTGATCCCCGGACGTCCAGTCCGTAAATCAGACACTCTACTGAGTACAGGCAACTCCCGGTTTACGAACGTCACAATTCATTCAAAATTTCTTAAAATCGTCAATAGTTAGAAATGCCAAACTTATAGTGAACATAATTGTAAGATTTGAATCAAAAACTTTTAAAAAATGTATTTATTAGAATAATTAACAGAAAATTATTATATGATAATTATACTGAATTGTTCTTGGTTAATAAAGCTAATCTAGCCAGTAAAAAACGTTGGTTTACATGCCACGCCACGTGCCGTACGTTACGTATCGTATACGATAAACCATAACAATTATATACATTATAATAAAATGTACTGTATAGACCATTCGATGTTTAGTACATGGTTTTAATGCTTTAAAATGCCCGCTGACGTATATGATACGTGTCGCAAAAGCTCAGGAATGCAAGATACACATAACGAACAACGTCTTGGAGCTGAACTCGTTCGTAAAACGAGAGTTTCCTGTACATTATATCGAATTCCACAGCGACACATATGGATGGAAACCGAAGTTAGCTATTTTAAGGTATTTCTAGTATGAGAGACTGAGGAAAACCGTCAACAAATCGATAATTAAACCCGGGTTGTAGAAGTATCAACTACTCACTGCGATGCCAGACGCAATCACTTATAAAAGTTACAAGCCAATCCACAAACGACTACAGCTTTATTTGCTTGCTAGTGGACGAGTACAATGATAAATTTACTGCCATCTTCAAGTCCGTTTCCAACTAATCAAACATAATACGACGACCCGCATGTTGCAGGGGGAAGCCGTCGCAACATCACAAGAACTTTGCGACGAGGAGGAAGAAGGGATTATTTGTTCACCGTCAAATTACCAGTCGAACAGAAATTCTGGCTTAGTTTTCTCTCATATTTCTTTTTACGTATGATAAATTGACGATGCCAAGGGCAGGGGAGAACGGATGTTAGTTGTTTCCGGAAGCTTTTTACTGAACTACAGATTGTTCTGTAGCATCCAACACTGTTCTTTTACGCAAATAAAGTGTTCAGCGCTGTGGGGCAACGGTATTCGAAATTCAATTTCGAATTATCACCGATATCTCCACAGAACAACTAAGAATGAACAATAAATTCAGAATGTGCATTGTTATCCAGTTATTTTTAAAAGCTTTCTAACACTCTCCATGCACAATATTCTTCAAGACTTGTATCTAATAAAAGCGAAATCAACTATTAAAGTAATAATCATGAATTACAAGGGACAGAACTGTCTAATCATAAAATATCATGTCAACGACTTAAAAGTGAATTAATTCAATATAACTATATCATGAGCTATAAAAGTAACAAGATTTTAAAACCTCAGTTTATGATTTGCTCGTATCTCATCCACTACACTTTACTACAAATGTTGTATCTTGAAATAGTCAATTATGGAACAAGACTACAAAATCACAGTTTAGCGTCTCAACAGTTTTGTAGAATGTGTTAATTATGTGGACCTGTAAAACGCCTTTAATGCCTGATGGGATTTAGGAACTACTGTTGCATGAAAAAGAAAATATGACGTGGAACTCATAAACCTATCGATTGAACTAAAAAAAGTGATGCGCAAAGAAAGTAAGAAGCCATATTATGCACGGAACAGTCGACCTTTTACGCGTAGCATATTCAAGCAAATTCCATTAGTAAAAATATAAATTTTACTTCAACTTTCTTTCAGGCATATTAATCCACATTCAGACCTTTGTCTACATTCGCCAAAATTATATTATGACGAATATCAAAAGTGTGTGTAAATTTGATCAACATATATGAATTACATAAAATATAAAAAACTACGCTCATTAACTTGATTTATTATAATAGAACAGATGGTGACTGGCCTAAAGTTTTTATTTGTCCGATACGTGTCAAATAGTAATGCAAGCGATAAATGAATGCACAGTGTATAAATATTGTTGTCTGAAGGCGGTTATGTAATTATAATATACCCATTCTAATATTATTCTTGAATCTACGTATTCTGAAGTGATCATCGTACAACACTTCATTAAACTACATTACTAATATTTGGCGAAGAGCATAATTTATAAAACTCCTAATTATGCAACTTAACTTAATCCTCATATTACTCCGTCTCTTAGGTCCAAACATTCTCTCCGGCATGTTTCTCTCAGACATTCCCATCCATGTTCTGTATATGATATTTTAATCTTTGTTTTTAAACAGGAGACAGAGCATTTAAAACATTTTAGTCACAATGAGAGAATATGAGACTTTCTGATATACAATGTGAAAGATTTCAACAGAATTTCCTACACAGCATTACATGACGTGTTATTAAATACAATCGCTTCAGGACAAAGAACATATCAGTTATTATGTTACAAGATTAATATTTTTTGCTTTGCATATAAATGCAGGATTCATAATTAAAATTCAAATAAATTCGCGAAGGAAGAAAAACTGTTGTTCAGATTACAGGTTGTTAGAACCACCTGAGGCTGAAAAACGAAGCTCTTGTCTCGCCAGTAACGAGCATAATTACTCAACTAAACAAGCAATAATAGCTATGTTTATTCATTGTTCCATTCCGCACTCATCGCCAGTTTTCTGAGGAGGAAATATTTGTCTAGTGGTTGAACGTACTGCTGGACTAGGGGAGACGTATTACGGTACGAAATGTTTACAAATTCCATGTACCAATTCAACAATTTTTCATAACAGCTGGAAATATATATTTGAAGTTGGATAAACTTGCATGGCGAGCTTCATAATTTGAAAATCTCACCATATATCAGAGTGATCAAATCAAGGTTGATCAGATGTTTGGGGAATACGGCCTGAGAATTTAAAGCAAAGATACCACTTGCAAAACTAGATATAGATGGAGTGTTGTGATTTTAATATGAATCTTGAAAAAATAAATTGTGACGGTGTGGATAGGGTTCATCTAGTTCACGAAAGTGGTCACTGCGTGGGGTCTTCTGAACACGGTAATAAAGGTTCTCAAGGAACTTCTCCATGTAGTTTTATTGTGTGTTCCAGTTTGAAATGAAAATACATATGGAACATAAAATCTGAAATACTGTCCTAAGAGAACTCAAACAGTCCTCCAAGTTCAGGAAATGTCTCACTTTCAGTGTGATTAAAATAGGTCCAATTTAGGTATTAACATATAACACAATTATAAATAATCTTAGACAGTTGAAAAAGTAAGCAATGTAATTATTTATACTTCTTATCTTACTGGCGACTTTGTACGTCTCTTGTGATATCCTCTGAATGTTTTAACTGCAGATTTCGTTGCAGTTATGTAGGATGAATAGGTAGTAAAGATCTGGAATCCAGTCATACCGGAACACGAAGTATTACATCATGATATTGGAATGTCTGGAATTTATTACGCTTCGTCTTAAAACTCACTAAATTTCCTCGGTATAATAATCAGGACCAGGGGACAAATTTTTAACGAGCATTAAAAACAATCAAAGATAAATCACAAAAGTCATGAAGGAAGAAACTGGAATATTTTAAATCCCCGGCTTTGAATTCCAGACAAAGGGTATCAGATCGGGAACATCACATCAGACTCTCAGTAGGTAAGTGTTTACATCGAGAGCTTCCACTCAAAGACATTTACATAGAATTTCTGAAGATCAAACGCGGCCTGTTGATACTTACTGCTTCGCTGTGTAGCACAGGAATGGAGAGGAGAAAATATACAAAAGACTAAGAAGTATTTGGTTTAGTTTACACCTTTGTTTTAAGTAACACTTTAAGTTATATATTAATTAACAAAGCCGTATCTTCAACAGAGATTACATCGTGTCTAATGAGATGCAATAGCCATCAATGTTGAGTGGATTTCAGTTCATAAGACTATTTTGAATAAAACTCAAGGTAACTCTGCACTTGGTTTAATTTAACAAAGAAATACCGACAGTAGACATTTTGTAATAATGAGTAAGATGAGCTAAAAATCATGAACGGTGAAATGCTTAATTTATTAAGTACATTCTCAAAAACACTTCATAAAACTTGAAAACATATCAATTAATGGATTTAGTTACTTAACTGGTAACTGTATTGCCAGATAAAATGTGAGGACGATAAAACTGCTGATTCGGTAAGAATGTCGATAAAAGCGGTCGTTTCTGGTTTTAATGTGCTACGAGTCACTTACAGTTCGGTTAGTGAAGTAACACGCTGCGGGCTGGAAGACCGAGAATCAATTCCCAGCAGAGGCAGAAATTTCTCTTTTCTCCATCGCATTCAGACCTGCTATAGATCCACCCAGCCTCATACAACGAGTACCTCGGAATCTGCTCCAGGGATAAAGCGGTCTGGTATGAAGATGACCATTCACAAAGATTACTGTCTTATGTAATGTAGCGCCGTACAGTGACAGAATTATAAAATGTGCTCGGTAGAATTCCTGCTTTGTATTTGGAGGTAAAGGTTAAAATATTGTGCCAGAAACCGGCTATCCTGAATGAAAATTTACGTAATTTTCTTCAGTCCCCCCAGCAAATGCCGGGACAATACCATAAATCAGGCCACGACCGCTTCCTTCCACATCCGTTACAGTTCATTACTTACCAATCATCTATATAGTATAAACTAATGACATCGTCGAGAATAGACTACAAATAAATAAATACGTGATCGAAGAATGTTAATAGCAAGACATCATCACGTATTTAAATTGCATGTAAAATATCATGAAAATATGCATAATGCTAAAACCCACGTGTAAAGGTTTTGGTTCACAAATTGTCAGCGAGGTGTTATATAACTCCGGTTATGTAATATTGAGAACAACTGTTGTGGTATGAAATGGGAAAAAAAAAGCGATGGAAGGGAAGGTGAGGGAACCAAGAGGTTCTTCGGAGAACCTGTATCAGATATACGTTGCATACTAAAGAAACCAAGTCTTACTTATAAGACAAATATCAATGTTGCTTGCTTCGTAGGTTATCCGTACGCTTAATAGAATGGTAGGAGATATTTGATGAGATGTCGAATAAGCGTGTCTCTGAAAGACTTTCTCAAAATTCATCACAAAAAATTCAATATTACGTGCATTTATTTAATGGCTTTCATATTCAATTCGGAGTTTAGCCCTGTCATTTTTAAACGCAAATCAATACCGCATACCGTTCTGTTATTGATGGTGTGCCCATGATCACATCATCATCAATAATGGAACATGTAAATGTGTCACTCGGAAAAAGAGACTCCGGGTAAACGGAAGGTCCAAAGTTCTGACAAAGGGCGGGGGAGGCAGTGTGGGTCCGTAAAGTGTAATGTGTCCCCCCACGTCATGTATCACTACATGAGAAGTGAACACACATGTCATTACTGAAATCATCAATCATGAATATGAATACCAGGAAAACGTGTAACCACAAAGAGGATTTTACTTTCAGTTTCTAGAGATGAGTTAGAAGCTTTGAGAGCTACACTTACTGCGTGTAATTTCAATTTTATCCTCTTTATTTGTTCGTGTTATTTTACCAATAATACGCCGCTGTAACTCAGACACAGAACGCACGAAATTATCACAACAAGCGACTTTTCTGTTTATAACAGTGGCTAGTATGAATGTCTATTGGAATGTTACACGGAAATAATCTGGTACACGTTCACTTGCTTTTGAGAGGTGCTTGCTGCCTCCATCATCATGTTATAAATTTTATGATATATAACTTAACAATGATTCTGTATAGGTCTGTGACAATGGTGATTCATGAAACCAATATTATGTTAGCCACTGTCTAAAGTTTGTTTCACATACATGATGTTTTAAGAGATGACTTTATTACCGTCTTCAAGAAATCCGTTGCCAACATACGGAGTCACGACTGTTGAGATCAAACTAGGGGAATTTTGAATGATAAGCTGGTAAGACAACAATTCATTTCTAAAGGGTTTTGACGACGGTAGTTTACACTTAAAATTATTCATTGTCAGGAATTTTTCCATCGTCTGTTTTTAAAATCACGACGTTTCGGAGGCTGGGTCTGTTTCCGTCTTCAGGTGAGAGGTACCTACTCTATTGGGTCCCTTAAATAGAGCTAGTCTCTGTCACTGGACAATATAAATCGTGAAATTACGGTACGGGTTCTGTTAGTAGATTATAATACTTAAATGGTAAAATAGACTAGCTCTATCTAAGGGACCCAACAGAGTAGGTACCTCTCACCTGAAGACGGAGACAGAGACAACCTCCGAAACGTCGTGATTTTAAAGAACAGACGATGGAAAAATTCCTGACAACGAATAATTTTAAGTGGTAAGACAACAGCTCAATAAAGGAGAAAAGTTAAATCTCAAATATGCCTATCAAATATGTTACTCAAACAATGGACAATTACCAACATAATAATTTTATAATAAATAAAAGTTTGATTCGTTGAACTAAAAACTACCAAGACCTGACAATGCCATAAGAACTGACCATTTTTGTTCGTCCTGAAATGTCAATGTTCGATATCTGTGTCATGCTGGTGTAACAAGCATTGATTTTAATTTGTTTGACGCTACTTTAATTTCCTCCAAATAATGTAACATCGTTAAGTGTGTTACGCTGTTTTCATTAACACTACTAAATGCAACTTCCACGGGGAGAACACGGGAAAAATAATCACATCCAGAGAACAAGTTTCTAATGTAATCGAGCTGTGGAAACGAGATACATTCAGAGTTAGACTAGGAGCTGAGCAGAAGAGCGGACCATAGCAGCTTGTGTATAATGCAACGTTTTCTCCAACACTCGACCGGTTTCGAGCTAACAGCAGACGTACTCATAAACAATGTAAGAAGCAGGCGACAGTAATTACAATTGGAAGAGTAATCACCAGACTTTAGTAAACACACCTTACACTGTACAAGTGGTTGGATTAATGAGTGAGATTCTGAAGAAAAACGTACAATATTTCGAAATAGATTTATATCTGTAATGACGATTCTATTTTGTTTTCAAAGCGCGACCATTAGCTATAAAACATTCGAATCTTTTCCAAATATAATTTTAATTTGGCACAATATAATTGTCAAAGCCTCAATTTAATTATATATTTTGGTATATCTATCGTATTATTTCAGATAATTATATCACGACTTGTAACAAAACCTGATATTGAAAAACGTAAGCAACAAATAAAAATCAGAAATATATATTTTCTTGATTTATGTCTGTCAATTACTAACTAGCTTTTCCTCATACAATCTTCACTAATTTTGTTGATACGTCTATTCTGTAAGAGATGTCCCTACAGCTTTGTTAAGATCTAATACATTTTAGATTCCATTCCAGTCCCTCTGCTCTTCGTGTATTGTATTTGTTTGTCGGTTTAATCTTACTCAAACATATTTTACCCACATTTATCCTGGGGTCTATTATATTTACCATTAATTCTTATTAATAAGGTACTTTCATTGCTCTTTAATTTATTTGTTTTGTTCTTGGTTTAACTTAAAATTCGGAGCACGACAGTTTAAGACATTTTGTACACGTGTGAATTCTTGTTACTTACACACGTAAATACGTAAACACAAAAGTGATGGGCGGTGAGTGGAGCTGTGTTTAACACAGCGTAGTTGCCTGGGGAAAAATAAAAGAATTTAAAGTTTAGCGAACTTCACATGACCATGCTTCAATCAGACACACAATCAGCATCAAAGATGCAGCCACATTTACAAATTACGATCACACTAAATTTAGTAAGTTATGCGAAACAGAAGTCATTGCTTAGGCATTTTAACCTCCTTGGTGTCATATTCCCGCGTTGAGGGTAGCTGGGAGCATACTAAATATGCAGTCGCAGGTGGCCGAAAAGGGGTAGTCCTCAATCGTTGGGGTTCGAAAGGGGGTAACAATTCCTCGTCGAAAAAACCCCTCAGTTTTATATGAAATACACGGGATCTTACCGATTATCGAGTTATCACTCGTATTCAAATTACGGCTCGGTGACCGCCAGTCCCGATACTTCTGTGGCTTTACTCAGACCCTTCAAGCAATTACCAACTAACCAATTAGAACTCGTCTATTGCATTTACAGTAGTGATAAACTTGTTATTTATCACTAACAAATGTTTTGTTCTATCGTTCCTTAAACTGCGAGTGTCATAGAATGTAGAACTGTGGGTCTATATTATAAGTCTACCCTGAGCTTTGGGGTGAAGGTGGAAGGGTTAAGCCCATCGTTTGTGGATGCATAGTAAGCAGCGTGTGGGATTCGCAGGTGTCGGGTTTGAGTGGCGGTTTAAGTCCAGAGGGCAGATTTTGTCGAGTGCGATACAAGAGCTCTGCTTGACGGGCGGTGACCGGGTAAGACTGAGTTGGCCTCAGTCTAATGGCACACTAACACTTGACAAGTGAGACAGAATAGCTTCTCGCTGGACCATGCTGCATGGAGGAGAAAATCAGACATGAAGCCATTTACAGAGGGATAACAAAAACGTAGACAAGATTTTAGGTTATCAAAATGCTTATCTTCTGTAGGCTGGTGAACACTGACGTTTTAGGTGTGCCTACAGCTTAAATCACCCGGGCAATCCGGCTTGCTGATGGATTTCTCTGATGACTTAAACAGAAATCGTCTCTGAAATGTCGGATAATATATATCAGACTACATGGAGAAAAATCTCAGAATACAGTTATCTTCATAAAAACAAGTAATTTAATGTTACTAAGTTCTTTGTTTGAGTGCCTTATTTCAGCGAACTCATTAATTTTCTTGGCCAAAGTAAAAATTAACTAGGAGAATGGCTACTTGCAAACAACGAGACATAAATATATCAGTATTTCAGGTGTTAAATGGTGTTTTTTCTCACAATAACTTGTATTTGTAAATGAACTCAACTCAAATATTTAACAGAAAGTCAATATTGGTCTTATTTAAATTATATCTCATATCAAAGAAAATCAACCCTCCCTCCTCTTCACTCTAAACAGGATGTTTTGTGCACAACGTACACATTTTTTTGTAATATTATATCACCGTGCATGATGGAAAATTACCGCGTGATATTTAATTTTAAGTTAATAGCTAATAAAAACGACTAATTAACACATTTGTTAGAGAAAATAAGCGAGTAATATGTTCACCTGCATGTTTAATAAAGTGACCTAAAATATCAATAAATTGTTCAAGGGCGGTACTTGAATCCGTAAGGGTGAATGTGCCCAACAAAGTCTTGAAATGCTGGGAGCCCCTACTACAGTAGAGAAGTGTCAGGTTTACAGGGTTGTTTGTGAACAGCGATTAGCCTCATGCATATTTAGGCAGTAACATCGATTCTATTCCAGTACAACTTATATGCCGACGTAAACCCGGGAAAGAGCCTGTCTACACATTGCGGAGATAATGAAATTTATGTCAAAGACATAATGGCGCTAGCCTGTATCAGTGAAGATCTTAAATGTCTCTACGGAAGGTTAAAACTTACGGCTACTTAATTATGTAAAGTGCAAAGTAAACAGGATTTCAAAACTAAACAACAAATATATACTTAGACGACGTCATTTTAAGTTATATATAATTTTTTTTATATTTATAAGAACTCTTTAACAGAAGGCATTCATGGATAGAGTTTATTCAAATGCAGATAACGTTATTCATAGCCATACTGTACATTTAAGTACATAACCAATGGCCAATTGAATTATCTGGACTGTGCTACATCTACAAATATTATGATTCAGCATGTAGTGATTTAATATTTTCGGTAAAGTACAATGGACTTAAATGGCAGATTTTCAAAATAAAGCACCTGGATAAGATTTTATTGTGTGCAGGTGTCTAGGTTATCATTGTTCCATTTCATTATAAATAAATTCCCATTTTAAATGGAGGAATTCTGTTAACTACTGTCGACGTCGAACCTTAGGAGTTTGATGTCAGAGTGTCAGTTGTGCAGTTAATTGGGCAGAAAGAAACAAACATGTTCTTTATTCCAGTGGATGCAGGGCGCTGCTTTAGTTTAAAAAATATATTCTAAATAAAAATTATGGGTCTTGATAACATTAATTTTTTTGTACAATACACAATGTTAAAAAACAATGATAATGGCTGATTTTATCTTCATGTTAAACTGAAGCTGTACATGATCAATAAGAACTAAAAGTTGGCCGATAATTTTAAAGATAAATTCCTCCGGAAGACGTTGACAATTTACGAAGATAAAACGTGCGGAAGCACGGATAGGCGTAACCTTCCAATTTCATTTTAAGCAATTTCTGAAAATAACAAATAAACGAAGATTTCTGTCTTCTGGGTTGTTGCGCTTTGTAGTCTGGTCGATGTTTACTAACGTTTCAGAGGTCATACTGCCTCCGTCATCAGGGCGATTCATGGCGCAACAACCCAGAAGACAGAAATCTTCATACTCACCGCTGTGAAAACCTCAAATCTTGCATAACAAATAAATGTTGAAACATTCTTCGAATTGACCGAAATGTTGATTGCTTCCTCGTGTGGGTTTGCATCAAGATCACTTGCAGTAAAGTAGCAGAGAGAAGAAATCCACTCCAATGCCAGAAGCTCACTGACAGAGTCCCTGGAGCTACATGGAGCTCAAGTGGAGGTACACAGGGGGGCAGGCAAATGGAGCAAACTGCCGGCCTTCTACAGCGTCGGCCGAGTAGACAATGGAGATACGGCTAAGAGAGTGTCTAAGAGCCAAATGAAGATAAAAGAGAGGGAATTGAGGAACTGCTCTGAGAGACGGAGGGAAATAGGGTGTGCAAGTAAGGGGAGACATAAACTTGTGACCCCATCAGCGAGTAACATTTGGGATTTGCTGCTAGATAAAGGGGGAAAAATGAAAAAAGACAGTCCTTTACTGAACTGCCCACAGAGCGATCGTCTTGTAGGCAGCAAGCGTCTGAAACGTCGGTAACCTTCTACCAGGCGACGGAACAACCCAGAAGACAGCAATCTTCAGACTCACCGCCGTGAAAACCTCAACTCTTACAAGTTGTAAAAAAATTCGCCTATTTAGTTTTGTATGATTGCTTTCTGTCTGGCGGCAACAACTTGAGAACTATTGAACGAATTTTTCACAAAATCTGATTATGTTCCAATCTGGATAAAATCGGACAATGATGCACAATTTCCATGAGTCTACGAGCGCAGTTAGATCGTAACTCGATAAAAATTTATTTTGCGGAAAACTATTCTGGACGAAAATTGTAGAGAAAAACGAAAAACATTTCTTGATCACTACATATTTTCCGAAAGTCTTATTATTCTCAAGATAATTAATAAAAGTTATAATCTTGTAACTCGAGAACTTCCGGACTGATTCTGATTAAATTCTTTACTGAAGGCCTGTGCTCGTCCGCCTCGCCTATTTTATTCTATTTATAAAAGTGCATAAAACTGGTAATCACAAACTGAAAATCTACAGGAAAAAATTCAGGAAAGAGCCAGAATTTTATGCCATGCGTATATCTGACAACTTATTTAAAATGATAATATAATGGAAGAGGAACAATTACATTGAACACAGTTTAAAATTACTGATGAAGTATGAACGATCAGTTTAGGAAGGACTCCTACTTTGACAAGTGTTTGTAAAAGCTTACAGACAAAAGTAAACAAACAGTAATTTAATACAATATTGGGATATACTAATTTGTTTTTTTGCCTGCTACACGGTATAACTGATAACATATTTAACAATTAGGTACACATATGTTTGTAATTTGAGAAAGTTAAATCATTTACGAGAAATTAATAATAATTATATACTATTGGCATTAACCTCGTCAATATTTGATGAGTAGACATATTTAAATTTACGCTCCGACAGTCTGTGTTATCACTGAGATCTCTAAAATTATCAGGCACAATAATTTAATGTCAGGTACTAACAGATTCTTTAAAATATATTACTTTCACACAATTATAAATATGTTTGAAGTTTGAGAACATACTGCCTTCATTTCGAATTATTTTCCTTTATACTATTTGTATAGGAAGTTGCAATTAAATATAATTATTTCATTACTGAAATAATTACGTAGATAATTAGCATTTCAGTCCAGAATATTACTTTCAATAAATAAGAATATAATTATTAAATACGTCTATGTAGCGTTTAAATCCCTCCCCAATTTTTTAACTGATAAAATGCAACTCAAATAATGAAAATTAATTTCTACAAATCACGTCGTATCGTAAATGAGCGATCCTATCTGACAGCTAATGCACATGGTATTTTCGAAAACAGTCATTTAGAATGTGTGACTTAGAAAACAAAATATTTTCAAGATAACTGTCAAGAACCATATTAGGAACCTAATAAATATAATAGCAGTTGCAGGTTTCTAATTTAATTAAGTAGATTAAATAAACATTGATCTAAATGTAAAGTTCTCAATACATGCAATTTCTATTCAATTTTAAAATAAAACACTGAACTACGTCTATCAAGGAAATTATGTACATACAAATTATAATTATTCTGTTCCGATTGAAGTCTACGAATAGTGAATAGTGAATATGTTCATTAAATTATCAGGCCTAGTAGTGGCGAATGCTCTGTTGTCGATTAAATTAAACAAAGTAATCACGCTAAAATAAAAACAATACATACAGGGCTTTGATACCAGAGTAATAGTATACATACATTAATGGAAAACAATGTCTCTAATTAAACAAACGATCAGTTGATTCTGGATATCGTACTGGATTATCCTGGGGGATTGTGTCATTAAATTTGATACGTCCTATTGTTCTCCACTGATTTATTTAGCTTTAATTTGAGTTCGTTCAAATTTTATATTGTTATAAACTAACAAAGGTCTGCTGAAATTAAGAAAAAATGGGGAACTTCAGCGCAGCCAGTATACATATAGGATGATTTTCGAAAACAAATATTAATCTGTCTTTGACACATAATTATGTATGTATGATCACTTGAAATTTAACCACTGCTCTGAAAGAATTACGAAACTGCTTGACGTTCTGCATAAGATTTATCGGGTTTAGGAAAAAGAAACAGTAAAATTAAATTAACATTATCACAAAAAGAGGGGACAATTTACAGAAGTTATTACAGTGATATAATATGCAAAATTATAAATACAACCCCTATGGTATGGAACCAATCCATTAACATGGATGATTTCAAATGATGAAATGCAATCATGCAGGCGTTCGTAGACATGCGTTCATATTTCAACATTTACGTTCTAATCTCATATACACAGAATGAATCTAAAAACGCAGGTGCGATTTTTTTTAGGATAAATATACTTAACCGTTAAAAATATTCCTAAATTTCAACATTATTTCCACCATAAAATATTTCGATGGCGAAGTTTGACTTTCGACCTACAATTTCAATAACATGATGACAATGACTAAGCCACGTTGAAAAAGTACGAGTAGCTGGTCGTTCTACCGGCATGTAAGCATAAAAATGAAAATTTCGTTGATATTTTCGTAATCCTACCAAAGCCATTTATCTGACGATTAAAAAAGGGAGAGATTTAAAATGATAAAACATGGTACCTGTCTAGGACTATCTGATGCCGAAAACAACTGTGGATTCAGATGTTATCATCTGCAACACTCTACAGACTCTCGACAGTATATTATAAAGTATACTCCATACATAATATAAAATATCTAATAAATATATACACAGTATGACGATCAGAAAAAATGCAGGATTATATTTTACATTCTCCGTCAACTTCCTGGCTGTCTGAAATAAATTGTGATACACGTAGTTGAATGCGATATGAAACAATAAAAGCACCCCTATACTTTGGAAGAATAGTTATAACTTTAATTTGTTATACCGAGTTATGTAACGTGGGTTTTAACAAATTTTAAATGTTTCAAAATGAAAAAAATTGATAGCTGTCTTCTGGGTTGTTGCACCGTGTAGTCTGGTAGATGTTTACCGACGTTTCAGAGGTCCTTGCTGCCTCCATCATCAGGGCGACTTCTACAAGACCACACGGCGCAACAATCCAGAAGACAGCTGTCATTATTCGCCGTTGTGAGATCTTGAATTGTAACTTTAATAACGTCCATCATAATATCTGAGGCGACAACGAGCAACCGTTAGTTGGAAGCAAAAGTGTTCTTGTGATGGTGATTATGGCGGTGTAGGAGAAATTCTTAACTTTCTTTCTGTCCGGTTAACACACTGTCAATCTCAATGAAACAATTTTTTTTGCAAAATAACAGCTCACCTTTAAAAAGCTTCGACTTCAAATTGTCCACTTTCCAAAGTTTTACCTTCAGTTCAGCCTATCTTTACCAAAAGGATGAGTGGACATCAGCTGCAATGCATCACAACTGAAAATAATTGTTTTCCTCGTTGTCTCTCTCGAATTATCTCTCTTTCTTTTCGGCTTCAAAGTGTTAATCATCTATTTATTATCGATTACTTCTCTGGTGACTGTCAAATCGGCTTTGCTCTCAATTTCTCCAGATGGCATCACTCCTCGCAATTTGCTTCACTGGCATTCAAGGGACACATAACTGTGTACAATCTCTCCCAGAGGGCAGAGCGCTGCCTTAATCGCAGTTTCTTAGTTCCCACCGCAACATGACGCATACATTATTGTGGCTATGACGTAGAAGACGTACTTACGCAACAGGATACCTGCCTTCCCCACACCAGCATGAAGAACTGCACGCACCTACAAGCCAACTACGACTAACTTTAAATAGACACAGTGCAGAAACAATTATCCTTGTATTTTATTTTGTTCTGTCCATAAATTTTCTAATTTAAGAAATGTATTTTCGCCTAGTACAAAGTTTAAATTCAAATATAAACGATAATTTATAATTAAATTCAATACTAAAAACCAATATCTACTGCACTATCCACAAACATTATTTCCAGTTAATATGGTCTTTCATTTGAAAGATATGATTTTAATCAACTGTCTCAAATTTTTCTTACGTGTGTATTCTGAAGTTAAAATGTTTTTGTAACGTAACGAAACGAATGAACGATGGAAAGAATCAACTTTTCTATCAAAAACACTATTATGATAAACCTCAACAAGATGTATGAGCACATGAACTACCTGCAAAACACTACTGACATCTAGATAGTCTGAGAGAACTTAGTAGCCATTATGCAAGACAATTACACGAATATTTATACTGGTACCTGTAGTAACGATACGAATACAGGTGGATTAACTCGTTATGTCTGTGATTTGTTCAGAAATATTTTTCAAGATAGAATAGACGTAAAATACCAGTTAATGTTCATCTATAGTTTTAACATTTCGAACTCATATGGATCGGAAAGGAATCTGACAGTTGGGAGCGCAGATTCTACGCTGTATGTCTCGCGTAGCTGTTAGCTTCGGGAATAGATATCCTCGCGATAGATCGAAACAGGTAGGCTTTGGGCGTGAAGGCGAGCGATCTCGAAGCTAAAGTGTCACGATCCCTGGTCGATATTTCCTCTTGGGCCACGTTACATGTGAACGAGTGGTAATGAAGTGTCCCAGTTGAGACATTAGTGGGCATTCTGTCTTGTCTCCAGCTAGCAAACCCGAAATTGTTGGTGAAAAAAACGCAAGAAAAGGTGAAAGTATAAAAATAATTAAAATTGAGATTTGTGGAAATGAGGAGAAGAACGTAAACTATAACGAGACAGACAGAAATTATGCGGGGTTATAAAACATAAAATCATGTACACTCACTCAACTTTGGAAAGTTACAGTTTTCACTGAATTCGTATATAAATACAAATGAGTAGGAAATGGTTGTATTTTCTGATTACAGAAACGTACACACACTCATTAAAATAAATGAACTTTTGCTCGATAAAATTTATTCACATTCAAGTTATATATAAAACTTTGAGACTTTTAACGTTTTAATAGACAACTTACTTATATGTAATACCTATTTTAATATTCAATAATTCTGAATTTTGCCCATACAGCGTATTTAAGTTTCGTAATATTCTCAGAAAAGAGCATCAATCAAATTTTATTTATAATGGAGACGTCTTGTGATGGATACTTAAATTCTAAGCATTATTTAGATGAATTTCGTGCTTCAGAGGGTTAATGCAGAAAGGAATATATAAAAACGAAATATACATTAAGAAAACAACATATATAGACCAAGGTTTCTGAAGTTTTAATACAATGATTCTTTCCACTTTCATTTTCTGACGTAAAATAAAACAATTCTTGTTCTAGAAATAATAACTACGGCATAAGGACCTTGTTCGGGAAGAAGTTGGGCTAATGCAATTTCAGACCACGGTGAGATTAATGGAGAGCATCATGAAACGACCATTTTTATTCGCTGAAAATGATCCCTTCGTATACTACTCTATCTCTTCCATCATTACTGGACTGTATATATATATAATTAATATTTATTTAGGCTTAATAATTATAGACATATATATAATAATTCTCAAAGGTATATAGAGCATTGAAGTTATGGAAACGGAAGGTTCATTACCGTGTCCACGAGTCCGTCACCTATTCTGAGCCAGATAAATCAAGTATATATTTTATTTCATTAAGATCCATTTTAATATTGTTCTCATAATTTATTTACTTACACATAAAAATACTTAACGACGGTGTACATTCGGGCGAATCAGCAAACAATTATCGCGTAGTATGAAGCCTTTATAATCTATACAATTTAGAGGAGAGAACATAACCCACTTTGGAAGCAGGACCATTTGATGGGCCCGTAAGTTACAAATTTGTGACATACTGCAATGCCGTTACATCATACCCACTTCGCTTCTGATTAAAAGCCATATATTAATTCAGAATCATCTGCGGTTGTCATGGCGTCGCTTTAGTCCAGAATTATTTTGATATTACGCATACGGGAATAAATTATATTTAAGTAACGCACGTACCTAAAACTCTATTTTCTAAAAAAAAATTGATAGAACATAAATTATGCAGTGAGGCATTATTATTTCAACTGGAAGTTGAACAAAAACGAAATTAGTGATTCTATTTAACATCACTGAGACTGGCAAACGTAACCGAAGAAGAAAACCGAATAAATGAAAACAGCAGAAAAGATGAATGTCTGAAATCTCGGAGTGGACCTCCCGGATAGGGTTCGGGTCCAAATGAGCGGCTGCCTCTTCCGATTTGTGAATACAAACAAATATCTAAAAAATACCGAGGGAATTTGTATCGACTGTATTAAGTGACATTCTGTAAATATAAAGGAAAAGAAAACTTTGAAATATAAAGACTACAATTTCATGTGACACCTGCTTTGCATATGCCTAATTTACAATTGTTCTTTTAATTATTTTGTATAACTGAAATTGATTCTCTGATGTAAAAATTATCCTTTGTACTACATAACTTACATACAGAAAACTGATTTTGTATTCAAGAATCTTTACCCAATTAAATATTCCAGCTTAATTAGTAAGTTGTTGAAAATTTAAAGCAATTACAAATTAAATATCACAACAAACATACGCAAAGGTACATTCACACGGTCGGTAATTAGTGACGTTATTATTGACTTATCGACATTGAACAACCCCACACATCCGCGCGTGGGCGTGAAATATGTGTAATTAGAAATAATTACATGTTGCGGAGATTCATAATTTGTATGCTTCACATTATATTGTTACTGTGATTAAATCAAAGAAGAGTGGGCGAGCTATGTTTCCAGAATTAAGTAAATGAGAACTACGTAAATATTAGTTTGGATATCTCAAGAGAAGAGAAAACTTTGGAGTCCAACATACAAATTGAAGAATATTATTAAAATTAATTGTAAATAATACGGGTGTAAAAAAGATGTATTATTTAAACATCGAATGTCCTATAGCGAAATTACTGTTATTCTGAAATTACAGACATATCATTACAATGGAGTCCATGTGAGATTTACGGTTAGAATGGCGGTAAAGGTTTGTACCGTGGTCTTGTAAGAAGTTAACAAACGTTTCATAAGACGTATCCTCTCCATTATATACCCTGATGATGGAGGAGACATGATCCTACAAATCGCTGTTAATTAACACTACAGGGTGTTATAACAAAAAAATATCACAATCCGTAGTTTGTAATGTGTGCGTAACTTCACTAACCTCCTGAAAATTTAAATTTATTCATTCTTTTTTACTTTTTCTTATCAATAAACAATACAATATCTATTCAATTACCCATAGCATGAAGAAAAATAGGAGTCTCATGTTTGCTACTATGTTCACAAAATAACTCATTATATGTAATACGTGAAAAGAAAAAACAGCAGACTATCATTCAACTGCGTATAAAACTTCGGAATAAGAAGTACACATTCCGTGGTATGATTCGACTAAAGAAAAGTCGAAAAAAATCGAACTCTCTACTCGATGCAAATCCCAACATATATAATGTACACAGTTAGAAAATGAAATTTATGGATACATTTTCCATACTGAAATTAGAACATCTTTCACAAAGATTAAAAACTGAAATATCACGAAGAACAGGGAACACCACAACAGACTTGGCAATGACAGATAAAGGCAGTCAGTTTTAATTTACAAAGAAGACAGCTTTTATTACTATAACATAACACAGAAAATAAATTTTAATTTTATGGATTAAAATCCGCGGTGCATTGATGCAGATACTGAATACGTATAGAAATACTTCTTCTACTGTCAAATTACAAGGTATAAAAGTTTCCGTTATTTTATTTCAAGACGGAAATCCGAAGGAAAGCATCTTGTCCCCAAGACTCTATTATTCTGTAGCACAATGGCGAGGAATATTCATGGCAAAATGTAATCTTGTTTCTTCAAGAGACTTGATAGCCAGTGGTAAAGTACGCTCAGAAGCTCTTCAGTATCTGTAGTCGTCCCTTATAAGAGTCTATATAACATTAACAAAAGATGAAGTATAATTCATAGAATATTAAATAAGTACTATACGATAATTATCCTGAATCGAAATTGATTGAAACTGGCAAGTTCAGGAACAGAAGTTAGTAATTGATTTTCCCAGTTTTAGTAGACATAATTTCTGTGTATTTTATCTAGCATACGACCACAGTGGCAGCCCAAACCAAGGCGTGGTTCTTGGACTTTCGATTACTAGGATCGTAGATTAAAGTCTTTCTGTGTTTGTTTTCCTGTGAATATAGAAGAGTTCCAATAGGCTCGCCTCTCATTCAATGTGTCTTACGAAACGTCCAACAGAGGAGTTGGAGAACTGGAAACCCAGGAGATCAAGGCTTCTGAAGCTATAAGCTCTTACCAATCACTACAGTGTACACAACTATGAAAATATATACAATTACACAAAGAGTTTGCTTTAAAAGGAATTAATTTGGTTAAAAAATAAAGCTAGAATTAGAAATTTAATAGTTCAATTCAATACTGTAAATAATTAAATCTAATTGATTTAATCTCCAAATATGAATTAATAATTTTAACTGCTTAAATAAATTATAGAAAATGGTATTAATGTGACTACTACGTAGGCCTACTAATTCCTATACCTTTGGGTCACAATTTATGTATCTTGATGCATGTAAATTTTAAATTCATATACAGCATATTAATAATATCTTGGTATCTTATTTTATCCAAAGTGTTGTAGTCTATAGTCATAAGATTTCATTATTTTAATATAGTTTACCGAAAAAAACTGGACAAAATAAATGGAACATTCTCTCTAACAAAGGAATATCCTGACAACGGGACATGGAAGAAAGATGATTAATACTCACACACCGGTATTCGAAGTTATGTCAGGAGTAAACTCAATTGAAGTGAACTGAATTAAAGAAACTCCTAATGCCAATAAAAATTCCCTAAGTGTTCAATTTTGTAAATAGAGATATTGGTTACCAGCGTGTTAAAATATTCTTTAATTTATGTCCAATACACTTCATGAGTATCGTGTGTAAACAAAAAAGCAATTTGGAGTTACTCAGTTATTAATTTCCAATAATAACACAATTATAAACAAAAAGGTAATTAAAAGGGAGACAATAATTGCATGATTATACAAGCAGAATGAACAAAAAGCATTCACTGTCGATGTAATATATTCCAATTAATTTCAGTTCACTGATCTTCATAGAAATTTATGCTGTTATGTGTTTGCTTACTGTAAATTTGTAACTCCGTTTCAAGACACTGTATTAGAAATATTCTGCATGTAAGTCTCGTATTTTCGAACTTCTTCTCCACTTTCGAAACGGACGCTTATCGATGCATCTGCGAAGTTTTCTAGATAACTTATATTTTTTGACGTAAATACGTCTATATTGAAGGGTCATTCGGCAAAAAAGTGAAACGAAAAAGTGTAACCTGGTTATCTAGGAAACGTCGTGTTTACTCGGCATTGTTGTTACCTAGGAAACGTTACATTACATTACATTACATTACTCGGCATTGTTGTTACCTAGGAAACATTTCATTACATTACCTTACCTTACATTACATTACATTCAGCTACCACAGACCCATCTTAAGCGTAACTAATTCAAGTTAAATAAGCAAAGTCTTAATTAAACTTTACTCAATTGTAAAGCGGGTATAAAGGAAATATTTAGAATAAAGCCAATATATAAACTTCCTTTCCGTATAGACGTATTTACGTCAAATTCTCCGGAACCGTGGTTCCACTGTCAACTTTTTGTCACATACTTTTGATACGAGGGTAACGGGTAAGTTTTGAAAATTAAGATTTCTTTAAAGGATTAATTGTAACGAGTGTCGGGGGAGCCAGGCTGACATCTACTGCAGTATCTCAGAACAGAGTGATTGAAGAACACTGTTACCAACATTCTCAATCAGATTAATTCCCCTCGGCTTTTCGTTGGAAACAACAAAGAGTCAGCTGAAAAGAGAACTTCACAATTGACATAGCCTTCTTATTGCTAAATAAAATAGAAGCTCTCATGCATGCAATCAGCAGATCGAACATAATACGAAAAATTGAAGTCTAACATGTGTGCATAAACTCACTCATTTAGGTGTATGATGAAATAGTACAGATATAGTGCACAGTTAATTTATTATTCAGTGGTAATGTCATCTTCCTGTAACTCACTATTTTAACACGCGGGTTACGAAGAGAGAAAGTCAAAATTATCTTGCATCCCAAATTAGTAATATTTCTAACTTTACCTCAGAAATACCTGATTTCCTTTTATTAGGACGCGAAATAATATCAATAAGAGAAGACAATATTCAAAACTCAGAAATGTTTGCTTTAAACACGAGTAACTTATTTGAATATAAGTATTAAAATTGACATTCTGTATTTCTTTAAAAACTATGTGTTTTCACATTGATTCGGCGAAATAAAGACCCTATTACAATTTACTTAGGTTAAGCCGAGAATAGGGACAACTGGAGAGCTCTTTTTGGGCAGAGCAATGGACCTGTCGTAAGACAGAACACTTAATAATAATAATAATATAGAAACACTTCTCAAAGAAGTTGTCAGTGGAACCACGGTTCCGCGAGTATTAGACGTAAATACGTCTATACGGAAACGAAGTTTATATATTGGCTTTATTCTAAATATTTCCTTTACACATGCTTTAAAATTGAGTAAAGTTTGATTAAGACATTGCATATTTAACTTGAATTAGTTACGCTTAAGATGGGTCTGTGGTAGATGAATGTAATGTAATGTAATGAAATGAAATGTATTGTAAGGTAAGGTAAGGTAAGGTAATGCAATGTAAGGTAAGGTAAGGTAATGTAATGTGTTTTATAGGTAACAAGAATGCCGAGTAAACAGATGACGTTTTCTAGGTAACAAAAATGCTTGAATGCTTAACTTTAATTAGTTACGCTTAAGATGGGCCTGTGGTAGATGAATGTAATGTAAAGTAATGTATTTTAATGTGATGTAATGAAATGTAATGTAACGTTTCCTAGGTAACAACAACGCCGAGTAAACAGACGACGTTCCCTAGGTAACCTATGTTACACTTTTTCGTTACACTTTTTTGCCGAATGACCCTTCCTTATAGACGTATTTACGTCAAAAAACATCATCTGGCAAACACGCATATAATTCTGAAGCAATGTTTCCAGCGTTCGTCTACAATTAAAAGGAAGGCGTTATGAAACAAACGTTTATAAATTCTCATACTGGATTACAGTACCTCTGCAAACAAATAAATTCCGATATTGACGATCAAAATTACATTATAAAAGAGAAAAAAACATTTAATACTGACAGTTACCAGCGCTTATAAACGTATTATTTGTACAAAAAATAAAACCCTGATAAATCATTTGACGGACAGAAGAAAATCTGAGAGATCTATCATCACTATTAGCACAAGCATACCGGGGTATTTGGAAAACGTACATTGGGGCATACAGGCTAACTGAACTCCTAGCACTAAAAGATTTATGAGAC
The DNA here is from genome assembly GCF_977971745.1 of Zootermopsis nevadensis. NCBI lineage: Eukaryota > Metazoa > Arthropoda > Insecta > Blattodea > Termopsidae > Zootermopsis > Zootermopsis nevadensis. The sequence continues at coordinate 12,974,599 of NW_028259162.1, forward strand.
ACGGCACGTTACCATGTTTAGTAGTGAGTGGAATTTTGTGTTTTGAGGCTGAAATCCGCATTCAAAACACAAACATTCTGGCGAGATAATAATACTTGCTGGTGCTGGGAGCTGTTTGCTCCTGCGTGTCCCACATGTCACACTAAAACTGCACTACACGGACAGGTGAATGGAGACCCGGCAGGTCGCGGCCTCCCAAAATGTGGTTCTGCTGTCTCTACATCCCTGTTCAGGCTCTCTCAACTTGTGAAATGAATGAGAAACAGCGAATATACCTAGTTTCCAAAACTATACTCAGCGCTTCAATCTCTAATGCTTGTATACAAGATTCTAAATTAAATGGAATATACGCTCTTAACAGATGACAAGCGCTTTGATCGACTCATAATTAAATCAGCTGCGAATATAGGACGGTTCGCGTTCAACACTTGACATATTCTGTCATTTATAAAACCTGAACAAATTTCTAAGTCACTGAACTATGGCTAAAGAACTTCAATAACAGAGATGCTGATAAATTTTCTGCTCACCAACGCATGTAGATGAGTGACTAAGGGTTTTAAAACCAAACCTCGCAGTTCACACACTTTATATACGAGTACGACCAACACGTGGCCTGGTGAGTGGGCCTTAATCGCTCGGAAACTGGGACTGTGAGTTCGAGTCCCACTCAAGGCATGGATGTTTGACAGCGTCTTTCTGTGTTGTGTTCTCCAGTGTAGTAGAGGACTTGCGACGGGCTGATCACTCATCCAAAGAGACCTACCAAACGTCTAAATGGATTAAGAAACCTCCCATATGAGAAAAGGCCAAGGTCCTTCAAGTACTCTACAGTCAAAACAAGAAGGAGAAGAAGGAAAAGAATGATAAATAGGAAAGGCACTGGAAACAGTGGTAGTGAGGCGAGATTACTTGAATTTATTCAGGCGGTGAGAAATCAGAATTATACTGAATAAACAAGCAGCAAATATTAAGATTTCTGTCATCTGGGTTGTTGCACTGTGTAGTCTGGTCGATGTTAACCAACGTTTCAGGCCCTGATGACGGAGGCAGTATGACCTCCGAAACGTTGGTTAACATCTACCAGACTACACAGCGCAACAACCCAGAAGACAGAAATCTTCATACTCACCGCTGTGAAAACTTCAAATCTTACATAGCAAATATTAAGGTTTCACGGTTCACTGCTATTACACACGCCACGTACTAAAACAAGTTTAATTAGTATATTCCTCAAAATCGTGTTGCATAGGACAAATATCTTTTGAAATCAAGACTATTTTTTTTAATTGCCAAAGCAGCTAAAACATTGCGACATGATTACAACATATGGGTCAATAGTGTAGTACGTAATTTTTGAAATTAATTCCTACGTAAGCCAAAGTTTAATTTATGCAACGTTTTGTTAGAATTTTTTTAGATAATCTCAAAACAGAATTTATGCTCTTAAATGGTCCTTAAAATTGTTTTATCTCAATACAAAATAAAAGGCTTGACTTTTTTCATAAAATTTCATAGTATCGAAGTATTTAACGATTATCTGTTTATATTTTCTCGAAGTTCTTCAGGCATACAGACAGACGGACTTAGCAGGCGTTCCCCATCAATTTGAAAGCTGCCCCAAATAATTTGCAGGCAGACAAAATGCGGTACAAATGTATAAGATAATAATATCTTACAGCAAGACATGAAGAGATGGATAAAACAATGGAATTATTTTTCAACAGTACGATTCCCAGGTGAAAAAAGAGCTTAAACGTATGATATATCACTGTTAGTGACACATCAAGTGGTATTAATATTTCCATCCGTCAGAATATTTTAAACAATAATTTATTTTAACTATAAGCATAAATTAAATTTTCCAGGTTCGTCTCGGAGAAAATTACTGTATTGCAAAAAACATTATGGTCCATTGTCCATTGTCTGAAGTACAGATTTAGAGCACTGGGTTAGTATCTGAAAGGTCTCGGCTTAGTAATAATACAGGAAATAAAGGATCAGTATAATGACAACCAATCATGAAGAATGAAGTAGACCAAACTCTCAAAACGGCGTTTACATCAAACAAACCTTGGAAAATGGAAAAGTCCAACACATTTTCTATAACGAATCAACCATTGTCGCTTAACTTTAGGGATCATTACATACTAGAGCTGCAATGAATCCCTTTCCGCGTTAAATACAAACATCAGCTGACATGCGGTGATGTCAATTTTACAGTATTCCATTCGGCTGTTTTCAGTGCCACTCATTTGATTGATAGTCGTACAAGCCTCTCCTGAATTGAAGTACCATTCTCACCGTTGGTACAACTGTTACAGCTGCGATGAGCGGACACAGTTCCCGATAAAATGTCAGAAATAATGACGCCATACTGTAATGAAAACAGCGAATAATGTCTGGTTAAAACATTAAATATGCACGTGGTATTCGGTTCAACCATTAGGCTATTAGTCGTTATTAGAATCTCCAATAAAGCCTGCATGTTAAAAACTGCCCATGGGCGGTGTTCGGATGTTTCATGCAATGTAATCTTAAACGTCTAAATAAATTAAAAAATGCAGTCATTAAGTCAAAACACACAACACTTTTCCATTTCGATTACGGAAGTAATTGCTGTTTATTTTGAGAATAACAGGAAACCCAAAAATATACTCTGAGGGTGAAATGCAAAGTTACTGAATATTAAAATAGGGAAATTACCATCGGGGTAATGCTAGGATTGTGACAAATTGAAAATTAAGCTTTTCCTTCGCTGAAATGTAGATTAAAAATTAATTAAGTGTGACCTACTTCTCGTGTCATATGAAATATGTCACCGTCCCAAACAATAACTCTCACTAGTTGGAGTCCCTGCTTCGTATTCCGAAAGATCCGGATTCGAATCTCAGTGTGGACAGCTTAGTCAGCCTGTTCGTAGGTTTCGCTAGCCCCTACAATGTTGGAAAACCTTTAAATTAGTCACAATTTCTTTCTTATACAAGTTAATGTGACCGAAAAATAAGAAATCGGACGATTTTTAAGCCAGTTAAATGTGACATTGTGGGCTACCCACTTTTAGGGGTAAGTTTAGAAACCGTTTCAAGGGTTTTGTGTGGTAATGAACCAAATAAAAGGTTAGTTTACTTTCTTAATTTCTAAGAAAGCAAGTCTTTATCATCCATTTCCACTTTACACAGAACAAAAGAAGATAACTATACCACGCCACTGCCTACAGTAGGAGAAAAACAATTCTGTGACGATCAACAGACTTTCCATTTCTAAGCATGATTTATATTTTGCCAGGATCAAATTTCGGCGTATTCTCAGTTCATTATAAGCTGAGGAAATTCAGATTTTAATTTATTCTTAGTTTAGAATGCATGAAAGATCTAGGTCGGTGAAGACGGAAGAAGTAACGGTCGTGGGCCATTTTAAAGTAAAAAGGTAACGCTATAAGAGATACTGAAGAAGTCTACGATAACCGTCACGGTTTAGACCTTCCAAATACGAAGGAATAAAAACCCGAAAGGTTCCTTGTTTCTTCTCCCAATACACCCCTACAATTAGACTCCCCGCCCACCAACTGTCTAAGCTACATTCCTCGTAAATTGATGGTGATATAAACAAAGTCGTGTTAAGGGAAGAGATGGTACTGCTTCGTAGCTTTGCCCCCCCATCTGGTGTCATTTAACATTACTATTCTTATTTTCAGACTAAAGTATCAAATATATTATTATGTGCTCTTTGCATGATGTGCATATCGAGAACGCATAATGGACTGATCACGTCTGCCCGTCTGTCCAGCTGATTCACTCGAGATCTACTGGACGGATTTGGATGAAATCTGATGTGGAGGTTGTTCTATTCTTCACGACCTCAAAATCGTACCCTACGAGCGGCGATAAAAAAATAACGGATGAGGAAAGTCGTGAGGTAGACAATGAGGTGCTGAGATCTGTTGGCCAAAGTAGGAACTATCGAACAAGGCGGATTTAATACCTTTAAATGCACGGAATACACTTTCCGAGCTTGTTCGTAATAGCAATAACGATTTTGAGAGTCATATTGGTATGTTTTCATTATACATATAAATAATGTTAACATTACACTAATAGATTCTGATAAATTTCTTTATGTACAAACGACTTGGGGAGGGTAAATATTTATTCGAACAGCGCATTAGTCAGAACATTTTTAGTTTGTTGTGTGAGTCGTACTAGTAATTTTTATCAAGTCACATTACCCAAATAAGAGTTTATTTGTTCAGGAGTGTTGTGAACAACTGTCTGTATATTTAAAAAGTGTAATAATCAGGCAGCATTTGAAAAAAAACAGAGAAAGTATTAGAATAACAGCATTGCATGTTTGCAGGACAGACTAAATATTCTACCACGTGCTATAATAGGGGTGGGAGGGGATGAGAGGTTGTTCCGACCTCCTATCTTCTTAGTTGGGTTACGATAAAACAGCGTACCATTCTAAGAACCAAATTAATAACTTAATTACTGCCAGTACTTAACCAACTGAGGACAATGAACATGAGTTGACTATCAAACATAAGACTCGAGATCATAATTATTATTCGTCAGTTTTTATTTATGACAATGCCAACACTGATTATTTAAACTTTTACTTGACGAGATGGGGTGGAGGGTTTATACACACTGGTCACATATTGGGTTTGGTACCGTATCCTATGTTCTGATATCAACCCTACGGATATTTAAAAAAAATGGATTTTTTTTCTCCTTGGACATGCTTTGATGCGCTTCAGAGGGAGTTCGCTCATCTATTTACATAATAAAATCCGAGGATTAAATTAATTAACCGTATGACATCCGTTTTACAATGTAAAGTTACCAAGAATTTTTTTATACGTCGCTCTTACTTTGCGATATGATACGATGTCAAAGTTAAGCTCTCTTTTGTTTTTATCCCAGTAGTTCAGAACAAACAAAAAAGCTCGGGATTGTTTAAATTGCTTCTTTAAAAACGGAAAGCATCAGCTGTTGAGTGCTAAAATACAGTACGTAGCAGATGAGGGAACAAATAACACATTTTACCAAAGTTTTTCATTTAAAAAAGGAAGATCTATGACAACCATAGAGTAAACGAATTTATCAACATTTCTGAAGTTCAATATTATGCACAGAGAGAGAGAGAGAGAGAGAGAGAGAGAGATAGAGATAGAGAGAGAGAGATATGTTGAAATTACGTAATTTCATTTATTCACTGGATTTCATCCAAGAACAGAATTAAATCACTTTAGGAAGGATGGACTTCCTTCAAATACTGAGGTAGTAAGGACCTCTGAAACGTCGGTAAACTTCTACCAGACTACACGGCGCAACAACCCAGAAGTCAGCCATCTTCAATACGAATTTTGCATGCACAGTAACCAGCGAACATCTAGGAACATTAGCGACTTTAATAAAACGTTTAGAGCTTTCTCCTCGGACCTTCATGCATCCAAATAAAAGATGTCTATCGCTCAATACACAACAGCATTTCTGCTACAATTATGCGTTCAACACGCATTTTTCTTCGTTCTCTTACAAAAAAACAAGATGTCATCTCCCACTAATGAGTGTGGGTTAGTGGTGGAGTAGCCGAGATATTGGTCATTAGTGTTTGCTCTGTGTTGTTCCCCATCACATCGTAAGTGCATACAATTTCAGTTGAGTAATTGAAGACTATTATTCTACAGCCTGTAATTCATTAGTGTACTGCTAATCCCTTTGTGATTATTCTCCCCCAACTCTCTGACTTGAAACAGTATAATCGTTGTGTTACGATCAGAATGCTTGTTGAATAGCTTGCCGCCCCTCTTAAACAGAGTCATTGGCTGTGTCTAAATGCAATCTTATCTAATTATAGTTGACGTCAGCCAGAACGCATGAACGTGAAACAAATTGCAAGCTGCTTTTTAAAAGAGGGTGATTATGTGTATGGCCATATAACAAAACTGCATACTGATTGGAGTTACACATTTAAAATCAGTTCGAAGGTAAAATAGGAACAATTAATCAAACAATTCAATGTTATGTGTCAGTGCCGACGTATAAACACACACAAAAATATTAAGAACAAATGACGTAATTTGAAAAATTTACATTTCATGTATTTGGTGTCTTTAATAGGATCTGAGGTGAATACGAAGATGGCTGTCTTCCGGGTTGTAGCACTGTGTAGTATCGTTCCTCCATCATCAGGGCGATGACTCGTAGCCCTGATGATGGGGGCAACAAGGGTATCTAAAACGCTGGTAAACTTTTACCAGACTACACAGCGCTACAACCAGGAACATAGCCATTTTGTTGTCTTTAATTTAAATTACTTACGGGAAACAGTGTTCAGAAATTTTCTTACTTCAGACTGAGGTAATAAACACATTTTGTCACTATGTAAAAGTTTTTATCAAAGTCAATCATATGTTTCGAATTAATCGAACTTTTATGTTTTGGAAATATTCAGATACTTGACCACTAGAGAAACATTTTGAAACCATTATGCAAAGTACAGGTAATTTTGTGTATGTTCTGTAACTCTCTCAGCAGAGAACAAAATGGAACAACATAAAGCCTTAATATTGGCTTCGAGGTCGGCTTATATTATGGCACATAGAACAGTATTTGCACTGCCTCAACCAGAGGCTGCATATATCGATTTTTAATAAAACAGAATCTTGTTGAGCTCTTACGTATGGAATTTGTAACAGCTTACCCATTATTAAAATGTAAGATTCTTTATGCATCGCTGAAAATTCGGTTATTAGCTGTGGTTAGCCCAAATGCGTCATATTCTGTTTTTAATTATCTGCACCATGAAAACACGCGCACGCAAATGTAAGATGACGAATGAATGTATAATTTTAACAAAGCAATAGAAGCGAAAAACAGTGTGATGAACAAACAGGGCTTAATAAGATCTCTCTTCTATTTTGTTCACGTTGTGAACTACTTTTCAGTGTTTAGAGAAAATAAAAACGTCCTTTCGTAAATATCACAAGTGTGAATATATTCTGGTACTGCATTTATGCCGAGTATTGAACTGCTGGGGACTGGTTTCGCATTTAATTAAAAACCATAGAGTCATTTTAAATTCTAAATTCTAAAACAATGACAAAATTTCATAGCTCATAGATGAGGCCATTTTATAGCTTTACGTCAGGTCCAGCTATTGTAAAATACACGGGAGAGGTTAGTAATATTATTTGACAATCCAAACTCTGAAAGGTATTAAAAAAACGTCACTGTTGTTAAGAGGAAATGAAGTTGTACAAGAAATGACAAAAATGACAGCAGGGAACCAGAAGTAGCAGCAATCATGAATTTCTACTCGAACGAATATAATAAGCAAAAAGCAGTTACGCTAATATTATTTGACGTCATTATTTTGTAAACGACATTAGCAAAACTGTCAAGACCGTGTTTCTGTGGAAAATGACAGCTGGTATAGAAAGATTGACGTTAAGTGTGAAGCATGCGGGCTCATGAAATGAATGCGGAAGAGGGAAAGCGATGGGGGCTGGAGCACGAAGGGGACAAACTACCAGATGCGAGTCATATCCGGTCACTGACTGCCGTCAACTCCACCTACGCCGAAATCACCGTGCACTCAAACACATAACCAATCACCACTTACGATTTTCATTACTAGTTTATTTACACCAGTAAAGGTTTAATTCCAGGAGCAGATTATCGTGATCGAAGGTCACAGTAGTTTTCCTCAGTTAATCCATGCAAATTCCGATACAACAGTTTCAAATACGCCACGACAATGTTCTTCTAAATCCAATTTTCATATCATCAATTCGAAGCTTATAAAACAATTACAGTGTAGCCTGTTATTGATGCTATTTATTTTTATTTGTGGTTTATTTAACGATGCTCTCAGTAGTTCAGATTATAATAACGGCAAAAAGTAGAGTACGATAAATAATGAATAACGAATTGGAAAGGATATGAACGGATGATGTCGTGGCATAATTTGAGGTACTATCTTTGTATCTGCCTGGAGAGACTGAGTAAAACCAACAGAAATTTAGTCAGGACTACAAGTGTTCGGACTCTGGATCTCCCGATACAAATCAGAATGGTTAACCATTTGACCACCAACATTTAGAAATAAATTATACGTCACGAGATCTTTGAAATAAGACATGGACGCTGTTGCAGGTAGATGTAGTTGAAAGTAGTTGATGCGTCTTTAACATCGTTCTATTACTGATTTCAAGATTTCACGGCAATAAATGCGAAAATGGCGGCCTTTTGGGTTATTGTACCGTGCAATTTTGTAAAATTTGACCGATGTTTCAGATGCTCAGAGGTACCAGAACGATTCGCTCTGATGATGGAGGCATTAAACACATTTGAAACGTCGGCCAGTTTTTAAAAGATTACCGCAACATCTCAAAATAAACCATCTTCACACTGTACTTCGGTTTTTATTTATTTATTTTATTCTCCAGATACAGTTTCTTCCTAAAATAAATGCAACGTTTTTAGCAGGATATAACAGCATCATTATCCAATTACTTTCAGACACTTTTCAATTATGTAAACAACGACGTGTAATGTTTCTGTTTACGTTACAGAAATAACTCCTACGTTTTCATGAGATCCTGGGTTCAAATCTTAGTCCAGATTTCTTCCATAAAACTGTAGTGACAATGTCTTAAAGTAGACTACGACAGTTGACTTCCGTATACTTTTATATTCAGTAGCTAATTGTCCAGTAATTAGGAGTCGTATAATGCGAGCGAACAACATCGTAGTTAACAACCTAGAACAAATAAACGTAAGAGATCGGAACTAACTTTGCTGAGATGAAAATTTAAAAATGTGGAATACACCCCAATGAAATATGCGATGGATGTCAGTGGATTTGGAATGCATGTAAATATTGTGGTTAGGTATGCAGTTATAAAAAATGAATGTTATGTTCACAGACCGTATTTCCATATTTTCCAGTTTGAACAAATTCCGGTTCAATGGAAAGGTATTCATTTAGAAGTAACTTCGAAAGTAATTTTTTTCACGACCAATTATGTTTGAAATATATTTCCCATCAGCAACAGTAATGATGAAAGTGATGACTGTAAAGATAACAATAAACAGTTTAAAACTATAGTAAACTTCATACCAGCTGCAAACGTCTGAGTACTCGCTTTGAAAAATATCAGTAAACTAAATTCTGTATGCGTCGCGTTTACCTAATTTAAGCTACAAGTTAAACACATCACAAGTTCCACCTCCTGTCATTCATGCGTGTCCCTGAGGTTGGCTTATAACGTGTTCTGAGCAGCTACAATAATAATTCAATTTATTTTAATTTTATTCTTTATTATTAATATGCTACATAAAAATCCAGATAGACACTCATAAATGAAACACAAGAACATAATAACTAAAAATATAGAAAGCAATCTTCAGTCTTACCGCTGTGAAAACCTCAAATATTACATTAAATACAAATAAGTAACAATAATAAAATTATTTATAAATTCCACGTCTACACTGAAGGTTAACATACAAAGGCAACTAGTAAGCAGCAAGGAAAAAAAATACACCAAAACATTCTTAAGTGAAACCAGTTCATTACTAAATTATATCAGAAACTTTGAAATAGGAATTCAATTAAATTTTACTCTCAGACACTAACTAACTAACTAACTAGATGGCTTACCAAATCCGAAGGTTCGTCGCCGAATTAACCAAAGCCCTCCACCTGTCCTGGGCCAACCAAATTCAGTCTCCTTCAACTCCTATCTCCCATAGATCCCGCCTGACACACCCGAGTTAAAAAATAAGACGACAAAAAATATTTAAACTAACATGATGCCAGGTCATGTCATATGGATGATAACAACAATATGAGATGATGATCACACGCGACCCACGAGCCACAGGTTTGTTATCCTTAGACTAAATTATAAATCCCTATAGTTCACAGCAAAAATAATGTACTTGTGATTGTTTCATGATATTCTTAATTACATATTATACCGAAAATGAATGAGAATTTTTTAAAAAAGAAATTAATGTTGACAACAGATGGCGAAATTTGGCTGCTATGGCAGTGGTTAATTAATTTAGGCCAACAATTACACTGCTGGTTACACGCTTGATTCTGAAGCTTTTGATCATAACAAAGGTTCCTGGTTTAATACAGAAAATAAAATTTATAGGACCTCTCAGTAAATAAAGATCCATTCGGTATTATGAGCAGAATGACAGGAAATAATGCTATACATTTATACATACTTACTGGTGCTGTTCGTGGGCGTACTAGAAGAACAGAATCTCGCAGCAAACTCATCCATCACATCTGATTCTCTGTCATCTTGACTTTCTACCCGACCCGACATGACAAGTCTACGCCTTTATTTCCACTGCTTTATGTCATTATTAAGGACTCAATTCCTGCACTGTCACTGCCATAAAGAAGTCGAAGGCGTATCTGCGATCCTCACAAAAGATGGCGTTGCTTCAGACAATGTTGATGACAGTAGTCTGACGTCACGTCCATCGAAAAGGGTGGTACAGTAATTATGACTCTTTCTCTTATAGTGTGTATGAAATATTCATAAAATTATTACAACGCGAATAATAATTCACCGTAACTAAATCACGTTCCCTGATTCAAAGTGACAGTTTTATAGTGGAAAGTTTTTTCCCCTTTTTCCTTACTCACAAACAAGATTGTACGCTGGAAGTGAAGTGATATTTAAAGTTTGAAGGACCATTTTTCTCATACCCCGCAGAGATTGAAGTTTACAAAATTTACAAGCGTTTCGATGGCGTCGTGGTTCACTAAAACGCAAGTCGTTTATTTTGTCTAGTCGTAAATGAGAAATAAGTATTTCACGTCTGGATATAATGTGTTTCTGATGTAAAAACATTTTCTTGTTGACAATGCAAAAGCGTTAGGTTTTAGTCTGGTGTGTATTCGTTATTTCCAATGAGCGAGCCGCGACGGTCAATAACATTTGCTGGCTCCACAGACCGACTATTTACCCACAGGTCTTACTGAAGAACAAAAGCAGTCGTATAAGGGTTTGAAACTTTGGGTTCTATGAACAAATAATTAGGCAATTAGCACAGGTATAAATATATATGGAAAATATCCGTGACAGGATTCACTTGACCGCAACTTATATTTTACTTATATATTTCAACCATTCATTACAAACATGATGAGCAGTTTGCTATATGCGTCATTTATTTATATAATTCTATGGCTACACACTGAACAAGAACACGAAACACATCTCTGTGTGTATGTATCGATTACGCCAAGACTGCCTTCTTGGGACCATCCAAATGTCTTTCTTCCCCTTATGTTATCGCTACCTCATCGAGTGTTGTGCTGTTTTTACGCTAACCCAATTTTCCCATAAATTGAAACCCACTCCACAAATCCGAATTCAGATATCCAGTTCAGAATAGATAATGCCAGGCCCTGTCAAACAGTCCCCTGTTTCTGGTAAGATTAATTGGTATAGAAAGTGACATATCTGAATTGCTTCAGTTTCAATATTATGATTTGTGCAACAAATCTGACAAGCCATTATGGCTAGGTAAAATATATACGGAATGTGACAAAATAATGATAAAATTCTGGGTTGAATGCTGGAGTTATTCAAGGGAAATGAGGCACGGAAGTGTGGTTTTTAAATGTTTGAGACAGTGGTACAATATCATAAAGAGAAGACAAATAAAGTGCTGTGTCCATATTATTTATCCAATGGACAAAGCTCTACGAGGTGCGATCGGAAAGATTCAAGACTGCGCGTATAAAAACCCGTACACTTATCTCAGGGGAACTACTTCGAGGGTGATGGATGAATTTAATACCTGAGATAAGTGTAAGGGTTTTTATACGCGCAGTCTTGAAACTTTCCGATCGCACCTCGTAGAAAATCCTTTTTTTCTGCAATGATATTGAAAATTCCCTTCCCTTGACAGTATGAGCTTAGCCGATGTCAAAATCTGATGTAGCAGCTGTTACTCTTCATAGACAGATTCAAGACGGGAGCAAAGCTAACTTCCGAAACGTCGTGCATATCAATCAATGGAGAACGTCCAACATAGGCCTACAATTCTTCTAACGCGAATAAAAACAAAAATGTCAGAAAGTTAAGTCAAATATAAGACCGAAGGGAGAAACAAAGTATAGAAATCACAATGAACTGTGAGATATTAATCATAATGTCTTATGGAGGCGCCGTTCTTTCCCTTACACTTAGTGCAAGATAACATTTATATCAGTCCATGATGGTTACCATTTTAAACCATACGACGTTCTAGGGGAGCGAGCCAAAGTTCTAGTGTATCTATATATTCCGTAAGAGCATGTCTTTAAAAGAAACAATACAGTGAATTCCACATGGAAACGCCATTACACACTTTCTCCTGTAGAAGGCTGAGATATTCCAAGAAATATGTTAATGAAAGATATAAATCTTACGGCAGAAGTGCAAGATTATTCTGGCGAATCCCTTTTATAAGTTATGAAAGTGAAGGAATGATTTAGGAGGTGGGGGAGAAATATACAGTGCTATTGAGTAATTCACACGAGACGGACCCTGTACGCTCATGCATTATACGTAGCAGTTAAAGACAACAGTTATATTCCCTCGATTTATAATCATAGATTCTAGTTACGTCATGAACAATGCAAAGAAACAAAGAAACTAATACAATAAAATTCACATTTCACAGGCACAGTATGCAAGAGGCTCGCTGTTACAGTTATTCGTAATAGGTACATGCCTATTACGAATAATTGTAAATAAATCGCATGGAAGCATGCAAATGTCTGTTTCAAATATTTATAAAATTTAGCAGTCAAATCTTCTAGTTTCCAACACTTAAAGATAACAACTTGAAGGTGTCCAATAAACATCGAAACGTAGAGGATTTTAATAAACACTGAGACTATATTGAAAAATTGTTGCGTAGGACTGTCAATCGATTAACACACAATAGGATGCAATCCTTAAAACTGGAAGATAAAACAAATTATATTACGCAATAACGAGGTTCATTGTAACAAAGCGGTTATGTCTTACTGAAGCAAGATAAAAGGATTGTAAATAGATAGATGTTTGTTGTCTCGGTAAAATCTGCTAATGATCTGGTCGTCAGAGACGGCGTACGAAAGCAGACGTAAGCAGCCTCATGGAAACTGACGTAAATATTCAACTTAATAATGAATTAAATTAAAAATGATTTTCAAAGAAAGACGTTCATGTTGAATTTTTTTTTTTTAGAGAGCTGATACCTAGAATTTTTCCATACCAGTATCTGATACATCTGGAGATGAAAAATCGAAGAGACTATGTTTTGTTTCTTTAAGATTATTTATTTTCACCATCCAAAAATTTATCTGAGAGAAGTAGACAGATATCAGTGACTGTTAGAAAGCCTGGCCTTTTATGACAGAAATCACTCTACTCCTGTGTCACGGAGGTCCCAGTTTCAAATATTGGCCTGCTGACCGAGTATCCCGATTGAACCTGTCGTCAGTCCTCCAGGTAAATGTCAGGATAATGGCTTAAATTAAACCATGACAGTTTCTTTACACACATTCAGAGTAGAGTAAAATATATAAATTATAAATTCACAGAGAATAACGAAATTAAGCTACAAAAGGCAGGCGACAACATGCCAACGTTTGGTCTCTAAAAGTCTGACGCAAAATGAAAGTCACTCTGAACTGATACGAATAAGCTTCATGGTTTTAACGTCATGAATAAAATCCTACTAATTTGTGTCTCTACACCTTACAGTTTAAAGCGACGAATGGAGTAGAAAGATGACGCGAAGTGAACATGACATCGAGCCAAATAAACATACAGCCCAAGCGAGATATATCTGCAGATACACGGACTAGAGAAAGTTAGACGTAGAGACAGGGAAGGATATCATATTCTGGCAAGGTGCTTCATTGTTTACAAACAGAGCGGTAAATAGTATTTGCCTTATAGCTAGCCAGTATCTAGCCTCCGTATTAGTTTCACAACTCAACTTCCTCTAAGTCTCTCTGGAGTTAACGTCACATTGTGGGCAGTTGGCATGGCAAAAAGGGTAGGAATTTCACAGGAATCTGGAATCTGCAGAGTACCATGGGTATGAGAATACTAACAATGTAGCAACTATGACGATAGAAGAGTGGGAGAAGCAAAATAGTGGAAACTGTCCACTTTTCGTGTTCAGCGTCACGAAATATCTGTTTTGCGCGGGTTATAACTCAGTCCGTAGCACATCGTCTGCATATTCAGGAAACGGGAAATCGGCATTCAATTCTAAAACCCAATCCTCCTCCGCTCATATCCACTGCAATTTAACTAATACTCCTCAGAAAATTTGCTGGGATGATATCCACTCGTCCTCCCCAGCTTACATTTCACCAATCATATACATGGCCTAGCCTCAGTTACCATTAGGATTTTCAACGACGAAGAACTTTTGAGATCTATACCAATCACAATAGGACAGTAAAATTGATAAACAATAAATATACCAATGCTTAACATGTTTGATAATTTAAATAATTAGTTCACTAATTATAAGCGTTGAACCACCAGAGCATCCTAAAATGATGATTGATTATTATAGTGACTAATGTATGTTTACTCTGTATTAATTGGTTTACTTATAAATGTTCTCAACAGCAAAGAGCATTTAGCGTCCAATTATAGGACGATGGTCTAGCGGTTAGAACGCTTGCCTTGTAATCCTGGGGGGTCTCGGGTTCGATTCCCGGCGGTGCCCGAAATTATAACTTGTGTTGGGCAAGGCCGTGGTCTAGGCAACACGGAGTTTTCCTCCGGGGGCTTCCCCGGTTTCTCCGTGGCATCCCAACAATTACTCCATTCACACACAGAAGAAGGCAATGACAAACCACTTCTGGATCATCTGCCAAGAACGTATATGAACAGGTCCCAGTCCGAGGAAAGGATGGAAGGATCCTGTTCATATGGACCTGTCGTCAGACAGAACACTAAATAAAATAATAATAATAAATAATATTTCGAAAGGGTATAAAAGAAAGCTATCGTGGCCTGATTTAAGGCACTAATATGAATTTTCCTACAGACTAAGAACATGAAACGTCTCAGTAAGGACAACCGGTCCTGGGCCGAGATATGAACCCAAGGAGTCCTAAATACGAAGCAGGAGTGCTAAGTACTTGGCTGTGAAGTGAGGTCTTTGCATCCGGAAGCTTTACTCAGTAATCTAAATCGAAGCACTGAGTTAATTAATTAATTATTTAACGAACAAACTATGCAACTAGTTTTCAACTTTTAATTTTATAAAAAATCCAATAATATAAAACCAGAAAGATCTTTACAGTCATCATCAAGGATGATGAAATTATAAAAAAATAGATCGTTTCAAGAAGGTTAACTTAACGTCGGTTAAACTGTAAATCGTAATGTGAAGACTGACGTCATTACTTGACTCGTACTTTACAGATTGAAAAGTCAAGGAACGTCATTAAAAAAAAAACACGTCAGAACGACATTACTGTTTGCTTATCGTTTCAAAAATTCTAGGTTGCATGAGAAGAACCCCTTCTTGCGGTAGTAATAAAGCCACAATACATGTAAGTACCACTACTGCGCTATACAGGATACTTCTTGCTAAGATGACACGATAAATTACGAGGCGGCTTCTTTTCTTTCTGCTTGCAGGCATCATCCACCACCTCTTCCGGACGCTAGAGAGCGCCCCACTGGCACTTCAGTCAAGGTAATGAAAGAACTAGAGGCTCAGACGGTGGCTGAGAACATCCAAATTGAAGAATATTCTTCCCATAGAAAATGCGACAACTCACCATCTAAGAAAACATACAATACAGATCTCAGAATATCAGATTTTGGGCCTGATGGACGATTTACTTAACAGTTAAATGATGATCAACAATACCAAGAAGGCAGACTAGATGTTGGTGGTGCTACCATATTAAAACGTTAATATAAAATGTACGAACCTCTTTAAGACAAAGAGAATGAGATGGGCGAGACAAGTGGTATGCAAGGAATGAAAACGCATATAAAATTTGGTCGGAAAACCTAAATCGAGGAGGCCACTTACAAGGATAGAGACCTCTGATGGAACGCAATAAACACAGTAATAAAACGTTTGGTTCTATGACCGGAAAGGAATTTGTGGGATTTGAGGTTTTCACGGCAATGAGTTTGAAGAAGGCTGTCTTCTGGGTTGTTACGCCGTGTAGTCTGGTAGAAGTTTACCGACGTTTCAGAGATCCATGCTGCCTCCACATCAGTACTCATCGCCCTGATATGGAGGTAGCATGGACCTCTGAAACGTTGATAAACTTCTATCAGACTACACGACACAACAACCAAGAAGACAGCCATCTTCGGAAAGGAATTTGTTGACTAGATGAGCGATTATTAGTGTCTCAAGAAGGACTCTGATATGTGGAATTTGTTTATTAGTTAGTTCGTCAGACTGAGTTCATTGCCATGATAACATACCCAGAGGGGATGATGTAAAGCTTTCTTAACTTCATTACCAAGCCGAGTAGCCACTCTCAGGCCCCAATAGCTTTATTTCGAAGAAAGCATTGTTAATATAAAGAAATGACCTAAGAGAACCTGCACAGTATATAATAGTGATAAAACAAGTATAATATTAACTTAATTCAGATCTTTATTATTACTGTGCTACATCAACAGCCAGGAGGTCAATTACAGATACAGCGCAAGAGAAAAAAGCAATAATAAATATAGAAAAATAACAAACAAGTTAGCAGAAAGTTACATGAGAGCATAGACAGAGGTATATTCAAGCTTTGATCTAACTGAGTTAAAATATAACAAAAGCGGGCATTAAAGAGAGGAGGATTAAAAGGTCAGAGTGCGAACAATACCCAACAACTTACACACTGTGAAAATATGTAGTAAACACGGTTGTGAAATCGAAGATTAGAGTCAATAAAGACTCCCAGGTCTTCAGTCACTACGAGTTACAGAGGACTGACAATCATCATAGATCAATGGATAGGTTAAAAAGCAAAGGCCGGAACGCCAGAGAGCATCACAAAAGGCGATGAAAGAATTCCAGAGACACAAACCTCAGACTTTCCGTTTGTTAGGTAACTACAAACCAGTTCGCATAACTACCAGAAAATCCAAAAGCGCAGAGTTTTTAAAGTAGCAGGGTACGAAGGACAAAGTCAAAAGTACTGCCAAGATCAAAATAAATGACACCAGTTTGACCCTGGGAGCCGACTAATGGGGCAATAACATATAGATAAGTTACCGGATTTGTTATGGCATGCCGACAAGAATTTAATTCAGACTTTAAGTAATGTAAAATATGATCATGAACAAATTTAAATAGTTTTCAAAATGTATTAGTATAGAAATGGCATGGTTGTTATTAACAGAAGCAGTGTTACGTTTTATAACACCAGGAACAACTGCTGCCTGTTTCCACACGGTATAAAAATAACGGTGAATTAAATATTAATAATAATCTTTCACGAAATCTGCATTTTTATACATTAATGTGAATCCAGCATCTGCATATTGCATTACACTCATCCTACTTCGAAGATTTATAGCATAACACGCTGCAATTTCTTTAAATACACCATAAATATATAAAAACTCCAATTGTATCAATTCTATCCCTTGCTTATTAGATTGTCAGTAACATGTCACGATACGATTTGAACAGTGAAGATTAAGTTTCAATTATCTGACATTTAATCAAAGGTCTTAATAGGCCTATACTAAGACATGACAATGAAATTCACGACCCACGTCATGTCTCGTAATCGCTAACAAAATCCTACCAGAATGGGAGATGCTCCAGCAATGTAGACAGCGAGCGGAATAATGGTAGTTAACACGCCTCACCCACATTAAAACCTGTAACGGGGCATTAACATGGCACAGTTTAATACTGGTATAAGGACGGTATTCATATTAACATGTATCTGAAATCCCGTTATAGCCTCATGGTAGAAGTCATTGTTAAATACGGAGATTTAATGGAATTCGCTTAGTACACGTTGCATTACATGTCGCTGTTTCAAATACCTCAACTTATTCTGATATTAATCCTTCCAAGATAAGGTATTTTGAAAGCCTGGGCCACAGAAAAGAAGGCAGTATCAAATTTCGCACTTAAATCATCAAATTCGGAGGCATATTTGCATATTTCTTGCTATGAACTGTGGGACAACTTCAAAACAACGTTCTGTGGTATCAGTACATCATAAAATGTTTTAGAGTAATAAAATCGAGAATGATGAGTTAGATAGGGCATGTAGCACGCATAGATGAGATAAATGCAAATTTTAGTAGGAAAACGTGAATATAACAGATCAATATGCGTAAATAGGTGTATAATATTAAAAAGACTCTTAAAAGAGAATGAAAAAGAATGTGAACTGGATCCATCCAGCTGAAGACAAAACTTTGGCGGGCTCTTGCAAAAACGGTAATAAACTTTCGATTTTTACAAATGACTGAGAATTTCACATGTTTACAGCCTAAAAGCACTTATTCAAGAAAACAATTCGCTAGCTTTGTAGCCAGAGCCCTCAACTTTCCACCTGAACAAATATAAAACACAATGTTTATTAAACAAAATAGGCTTACAATGTCACAGATAACTAACTACATGAGTTACAAAGGTCACAACTCTCTGCTGTCGAGATACAGAACTGGAACTCAACAAATTTCCGGGCTTAATAAATTCTTCTTCATATTACAGAACCACACAATTTAGAAAGTTGTAAAAAAACAGTCACACCAATCCAGCATAATGCATTTTATACTGGGAGGCAACACAGTCTTTTGTGTTATTTGTAATATTATCATCCTTCTTAACAGTTAAGCCCAAACGTCCTTCCAACACAAAGCAAAACACTGTCAACCAACAACCTCTGTACTTGAGTAATTCTAGTACTTTCGCGTGGATTAACATTACAATACAGGGATATAATAAACTGTGCCCTGTAACAAAACAAAAGCAATAATTTCTAGATGTTTACTTTGAAATCCTTCTCTGTGAGCTGGTTTTGTTTTTATTTTAAACGAAGCTGTTTGAACATCTTCCCTGAGACCACAGAGTCACGTACCAGCAGAGGGGATGTCGTACGAACAGTTAAGAGATTATAAGCAATATTATGAATACAAGACGGCTAAAACTAACTCAGATTAAAGTAAGACACTGTATAATAGCAGCTGGGGCAGAAATAATGAGATTATATTCTTCAATATCTAGAGCTTTGAATGACTGAAATTGGTAGAGTGGACTAATAAGTGAAGTGAAGATGGCGAATGCATCAGTTTTGATGAACATAGACGTACCCTACGCCATGGGACGAATTTCTGGTCGGAAATGTCTTCCCTTATTAATTTTTCAACAAGACGCATGCATTCATGCAGACTGCGTAACATTTCCTCCCCTCACGTAAAAGGGGTAGTAGGGTAATGTCTAGAGTCGTATTTCAAACGCGAAAACTTCTCTGCTATTACACGTAGCGAATAAAGAGCTGTTTGGGTCTGGTTCTCCAGCGCGAACAGAAGTGGTGGCGGGTAAAAAGCCCTGCATGAGTGTGAGGAGAACAAGTCAGAGAGAGAGAAAGAGGGAGAGAGACTCATGTAGCGCTAAGCGGGGGCCAATTTTCCACACGCTTGAACTTACCCCACCCCCGTTCCAGAAAAAAAAGAGGTTTTCCACCTCAGTGTTCCTCGTTCCCAGAAGCTGTAGTTACATGAGAACGCCAAATGTAGGGATTCCCGATATGGCATCCGTACAGTTTATTACATGCATTAGTTTAGTCAAGACGAGGTTAGTAACGCAGATTCTGAAAACACAACTCGAGACACCCGCGTGGCCACAGTCTCTTCATTTAACCTGTTTACTTATCGTCACCCTGATACCAAATTCGACTCAAACTGAGGTTCAGTAAAAGAAGTTTCAAATAGGCCTATTAGCATTTGGGTTTCATACCTTCGCTGCTCTCTGGAGAGATTAATATTCAATTCTGTCTAATTCGGTCGTATTATAAGTTTTACTTTCGTTTGTATAAAATCATATGCCATGTCAGATCCTGTAGCACAGAAAATTTCCACGTTTTAAGCAATTAAAATATAATTAGTTAATTAAACAATTACATAAACATCCAATAACTCTTATTAAGTGACTAAGTAATTATTCGTGATTATCTGGTACGACGCTAAACCACGTACTCCAGTAACTGCACTATTTAATTTAGAGCATTTCACATGATTGTGGATTCATCACTTAGAACTACTCCATCATCAGGGCGATGAATAATTCTACCAGACTACATGGCGCAACAACCCAGAAGACAGCAATCTGCAGACTCACCGCCGTGAAAACCTCAAATCCTACTTTATAAGCAGTCTTTAAAGATACGCCAGTCAATAAGATTTTATGCGAAAAAAATAGAAAGGAAGCGACATTTGTACATAAGATTCAAACATGTCTCTTGTATGACTATATATTTTTCAACAGGACAGACTTAAAATATATTTGGTTTAGCATGTGTTATCTGCAACAAAACATAGAACCACGCCCATAATTCTATTCCTAGTAGCAGAATACGTCTTGTACTGAGGTCAGATACAACTACACTTCTAATATTGGTCACATCCAGTATCACGTTTGTCTTATTAACCAGTTTCAAATTAATATTAGTTAACGATGGCATGTCGAGGGCTATTCCTACCCGTTCCTGGTTCATAACGGAATGAAAGCCCAGAGGTCCAGTTCTCGAAATGACCTGACCTCTCTGTTCCGTAGGTGATACGGCATAGGGCAATTCTGTTGCTAGCAGCGCATTCTGAAGTTCATTGTTTTAATGATAGGTAGGAGCTGATTTTATAGGCGTTGCCTGGTAGCAGCGGGGCCCAAAAACATGTCATTTCATGAAGACCACACATAAAAGCAAATTACGTATTAAATAGAAGTGTACCTTGACATAAACCACAATAACAATTCTACTATCAATATGTATATGAATATCCTGAAGTGAGATTGAATGAGAAAGAAACAATAACAATAAAAACTAAAGTAGACAAGAAAAAGACAAATAAAGAAAGATAAAATAAAGAGAGAGGGGAAAATAAGTGTGGGTGAAAGGACGGACGAATATGTGACTGGATGGATACAAAACGACTGTTCACATTGAGCGAAACTATTCGTCTCAACATCCCCTCCTCGATGTTCATACTTTATCAGAAAAGTAAATAAAAAAGCAGAAATTCCTCTTCCAGACCTTCTGCCTACTACAAAAAATTCCCAGTGCTTGTTAATCTAGCCATGTTCATCTGGCTATAAATTCCGGATCAAGTAACTTTGATTACATCTGACACTGAAAATCAAACCAACTTTCTTTCGTCGAAAGATAAGGTACTCCCCCTTACAAACGTTACAATCATGCTGTTAGAAATTGCAAAAAATAATATAATGAGTAAAATGTCCATCAGGCTTGTGCGTATAGTTGCCATGGCAACGCTGCTAAGCGGGATAATGATTATAGGACTATATGTGCCTGTTTTACCGTTGCTATGGTAATCTTGTTAAGGAATTCTCGACCTTATGTTTCGCATTACTGAAAGTTTATTAGTTCCTTTAGGAGCTAAAATAAAACTTACAGACATTCAACCGGTTCGTAGTGTAATGTTATCTTTAAATAAAAGGGCCTTTAACCGCGGGTGCCATCAATATTGTAAAGAAATAAATTCTGTTTTTTATTTCCAACATAAGAACATACAACACTTGCATTCTCATTGATAATTGATTTTAATATCTGTCGTATTAAGAATTATCATTAAATAATATAAATATAAATTCTCACTTAAACATATTCTTATAAATGTAACTATCGCGAGAATATTTAGGTTACGTTTCGAACTTCTTTAAAGTATAATATATTCCAGAATACAACAAATTTAGGGTATAACTAACCCGTGGAGGAAGGACGGGCCCAACTTATATTTATATTCATACAGAAGAAATGGGCAAAATTCTGATTAATATCTTTGAAACTGATTATGTTGATGATAATGTAGAGACAAATCTTCTTAGTTTCAGAAATAATTTTTGCTATGATATTCAACAGTACGTAGCGGAGGATAGCCCCTATGATAAGCTTTCGGGGAAAAACATTGATAAGAAACATAAACATTTGTCTGTTTTCCCGTAGAAACACTGCAGGAACTCTAAAATACTATAAATAATATCCGACAACAAGCAGAACTATGTTTTCCAGGAAGTGAAGGGATTCAGTTCGTAAACCTCACCTGGTAAGCAAAGATCCTTGAATCCAAGTTAATTACAGTTATTAATATCATGCTGCAAATATATAGAATAAATCTGTGATTAACTCCTCTGGGGAGATCAGTCGTGTTAATGTCATTACCCCTGATGATTTTAGTAGTCAGTTTCCGAAACGTCGAATCACAACTTCATTCTAACACGGCTGAGAATATTTCATTGAATGCAGTCGTCGTAAAAGCATAAAATCTCACACAGGATAAATTTACCTTCATCTTATGGTGATTCGACGCTCATCCTCAGCGTCCCATTGGCCCGCCCTTTCGAAAGTTCCCTTCTATCTGACGTTTCGCAACGCTTTTAGCGCACGGCTGCTTTTTCTTTCCATCACTCGAGAGAACTGGCGGCTTTGTGTGGGATGAAGGTGGATTTTCCAGTAATAGAATATCAGCGTTCCTATATGACGTGAGAACAACCCTACTGCAATGTCGATTTGGTTGGTTCTAAGGATCTCAACGCCAAAGAACGTTTCTGAAGCTGCTGCTCCACGGTCCAACACTCAACATTCATCCAACCGTAAGATGGAGTCGGTTCTATCTGCTCTCGTAAGGAAACAGTTTCTCAGGGCGACTTTTAATGTATTTTGGACACCCCTGTACCTCATTTTCGGAACAGGAGGTCGATAATTTCTTTGAATTTGCCATTTTTTTACGATGGGCCGTTCCAGAAAACACTGCCGGACGAATAAATGTTAGTCAGATCACCGTTCAAGAAGGCTGTCTTCTGGGTTGTTGCGCCGTGTAGTTTGGTAGAAGTTTACCAGAGTTTCAGAGGTCCTTGCTACTTCCATCATCAGGGCAATGAAATGTCCGTAAACTTCTACCAGACTACACGGTGCAATAACCCAGAAGACAGCCATCTTCAGACTCACCGCCGTGAAAACTTCAAATCCTACTAACCGTTCAAGAAACTTGCCATTTGACTCCTCAAACTTCGGTCAGAAAATTTAACTTACATTTTTTCCTCGGGTTTACTAAATTCTTGGACTTTATTCAAAAGAATACAACGTCTAGGATACTGGATATGTTTCCGCCCCTCACTTGAAAAGGAAAGAGCTATCCTTAACTTTTTCTAACGGACCAAACTGAGTATTTTTCCCTACCCTTTTCACCCAAGGGCGGAAAAAGATCCAGTTTCCGAAATGTATGTTCTTCTGAATACCAGACCATGGACAAGGTCCAAGAATTTATTAATCTTGAATGTATCACACCATCGTCTGAACCATTTAAGAATAATCAATTCTTTTCGTCATTCTTTACAAAGTAATGGTGAGCTCTTATGTATGTACTTATTTATTTTATTTAACGATGATGTCAGTAGCTCAAATTATATATCGTTGATGATGGCATGTTTAATGAATTGAAAACAATATGAAATGAAGCAGTCCTAACCTAATTTAAGACACTTACCTGGAGGAACCGAGGTGGAAAAATTGCTACCCTCCCTATCCTCAGCTAGACAGTCTCTTCACACCCTCATATACTGAATATTTTACATGCATTTTAATATTATTCTCTCGCTATTCTTAGGTCTCCAAAAAGTAATTTGTTAACATAAATACAAAATATAAAATAAGATTATCACTACCATAAAACTCAAGTCTACTCTGAAAGTTGAGATATGACATTCTCACTTTGACGACTGAATGCATAGGGGCTTATACATCTGTCTATCCTTCACTTAATCTGCCCATACGTAAGCAGTCTACGTGAAACCATTTTGATGAACGATGCTGCGTTGTAAGCTTTCAAGTGTAAATGGATCATTTGTATTCTGGTGACAAGCGCTTCATATCACGTGTACTGCTCTCACAGTTAAGACCATTTTTTTTCACTCTCTCCTCATAAAAAACGTTTGTCACCTTTTTGTTCCGTCTCAGCCATTCCAAATACTGTCCTCTATTTTGACGATAGAGAGAAGTGTCCTTAAACTGTCGTCATTACTGAAATCTGCGAAGCTTATAGTGCTATGAGGAGTAGGATGACGAAGTGCGCCGCGCATAACAATTCCGTACAACCTAATGCCGCGAACAGGGAGAACTACGGTTGCTCGCTTTGAAACGCAAATTAAGTGTAATTCATCTGTCATTAATCAGAAATGTATACCTTATTACTCCTGTCACAGTGATGTGTAGAAAGGAAAAACTGTTCCAGAGTTATTATTATTATTATTTATTTAGTAATGTTGTTTGTCCAAAATTGAACTGATTTTAATTTAATTTTGAATTTACTTATCCATAACAATTAGCTCATTTACTTATTAATTATTTTGCAATAAATTAATATTGTACTTTATATTTTCAGTACATTGTTTGTTTGCCTTAGTATTGTAAGATTTGTATTGTTGTTATTGCTTGGCTGTTATTGGCCTTTTCGGCTTTTGTCAAGCACTTTAATAAATGAATTGAATTGAATTATTATTATTATTATCTTTAACAAGGAGTATATTTATCTTAGGCATATTATTTAGCCCATTTACTTGTAATTAATTTTTGAATTGAGGAAATTATTGTATTTAAATATTTCCCTTTTGTCCATAATTTGGGTTTTTCATTTTGTAAGTTTTTTCTGGTTTTTATTGTTTACTGGTTTTATTTAGTATTAATATTTTATTTTGTATGTTATTTATGTGTTTATACATGAAATGATTTTAATTTTATTATTATTATTATTATTACAATCCTGTACTGTTGTTAGTGCTTGGCTGTTATTGGACTTATTTGGCTGTTGTCAAGTTGAATTGAGCTGTTATTATTATTTATAAATGCAGGTCTGCATAAACAGGTAGTAGTGACATTTTTATTCGAGAGCTCATATATCTTTGCTGTTTGGAATGGCAACATATTGTGGCGGCGAAATTGTCGGGCAAAGGACAAAAACAAATCTGTTGATGAATGCCAAATCCAGATTAAATTTCAGGGAAAGGACTGGAATTTTTATATTGACTATTATTTGGTCCCATATTCAATGATGCATTAGGGGGATCCCCTGAAGATAACAGATGACCGAATCGTGGATAAAACGCGTTGAATTCGAAGAGTCTTAGCTCCAAACGCATCTATGAGAACAAGTGTCAATGATGTGGTGCTTAGTTACTATGGGTTCCTTTATCGTTTTCTGTGCAGTTGGCGGAAGTTTGCAAGAAGCTTCTTGAGGTATTCAGAACTCACCTCTTTATAATGCTACGATTAGCGTTATCGTTACACAAAGTAAAGTGCTGCTTAAAATGGCTAATCATTATAAAATAAATAGAAAATGGTAATAAATTTCCTACAGCCTGCCCTGAGTCGCCCGTTCTGACTTGCTGTATCTCAAAAGAGGTGTAGATGTACCAAGTGTCTTTCGTAGAAAGCTGTTGGAACAGGAAGTAGAGTTGAACTCGCTGGACAAAAAACCTGTACTGGATTACAGACGATATACAGACCTTATTGGCTGGTGAGATTGCGAACATGGTTCTTTCAGAAACCTGTATCATTAATGTTACTCATACTAAGTTTAAGGAAGTACTAATTTTATCGCTGTAACATCACAACGGTTAACATTTACTTATCTTCAATAAGCAGGCTATCTTTAACAAAAATCAAAACTTTTGATAATATCGATGTTTCACGTTATCGGCTTTCCGATTTCATTTGTTCCCGCCTACTTCACAGATTCCATTCTCAGTAGTGGATGATCAGTATGTTATTTAATGACGAGTTTCAGAGTAAATTACAGTGCCGAATGAGATCACAGAATGATGAAGCCAGCGGGAGAGGCGAAAGCTGTCGTCTCCTATTTGAAGATACAACCAACTAAATAACTGTAGCTGCTAAGGCATGAAAAACAGTGGCTTAGAAGGTCTCATTCACGAGATCAAAACCAATGTCTAATTAATACAGCCTCGGTATCGTTAATTAGTGAGCTATAAGCTATTTCTTATTCCACGTATCAAACGGGACCATTAAAATAGCTGATATTTCGCACACTGGCTTTAACACGCAGTCACAACTCTAACTCACTAAAAATTTTCACTTTGGAATGAGAATTAAACATTTAATATTATGTTCTCAGAACCAACAACCTATTTAACAGCGAGTACGCAATACAATTTAGGAAACTTCTACCAGCCAAAATGACGCCTAGATATACACTAACATGTACATAACTATACTTACACGTGGTTGAAAGTTTTGTATTGTAATGCCATACCGGTACCAATAATTCATTAAATCGATCCCATTAAACTGATAAGCTTTCGTTATCTTCGCTACAATTTGCAGAACACAATTATTTTTCCGGGTATCAGGAGATCAAATAAAGGAGCTTACTACTAATCTCCTAATGCTGACTCTATCCCAAGGATTTACATTTGAATTTTGATAAACTCTGTTGTTAATACTTATATTAAGAAGCTAATAAATATTCGTTACTTCTCTAAATTATATCCGAACCATGATCGTAACATTAACACTTACGCGAAGTCTGCATTTCTGACTTTGGCAACGAGCCATTGTATCAGCATATTAGCTTAAATTTTATTTAACGAAGATCTGCGACTGCTACAAGTGTTTGTGATAAGAAAAGAGAAAGCTACTTGGCCCGTGAGTGACGTTACGAGCGACTGTTAACGGTGGCGGCACAAGTCCTGACCACGCGAAGCTGAAAACATTTTTTTCAGGTTTTAGTTCTGGATAGCAATTCAAGTCTATACTGTGAGTTACGTAAACCTACTGTTTGTGTTTTAAGATTTCGTTGTACTGACAAAGAGTATTATATTTTTGTTCGAGTGGTTAATTTTTTGACGTTAAATGCGTTTTGAAGGCGAATAGAATGGCTACCACTTACAAAACTATAATCCGGAACAGGACACGGGGACACCAGACTGAATCCACAATCTTCAGTCAACATGGACGGGATGCGGTTCCTAACAACGCTATAGCCAGGCACTACGGACTTTCTCTCAAACGTAAACCCCGAAATTGGTGGGAAAACTTCTCTCTGTTAGGGAATAACATCCAAATATTCACCTCACTTGTAGATTACTGATTACACAGAATGTCTTAAAAGATGTTTACGCACAGTCAGTGACTCAAATAAAGACATTTTAATAAACTAAATCAGGGGTGAGGAACCTGCGGCCTTAAGGCCACATGTGGCCTTCTAGGTCCTTAAATGCGGCCTTTTGACTGAATCCAAATTTTACAAAACAAATCCTTTTATTTTTATTAATACATTTTTCAAGACGCCCTTAAGGTCACAAATGACGGATACCCATCAACTGAAACTGCGGAACTCCATGCTGCAACCAAACATTCAAATGCTTTCCAACAAAAAGCAGACACAACAAAGTCATTAAAAGATTAGTTAACTTTAAAATTAACAAATAGTTTTCATTTCTTTAAATTATTAAATACATAGTAGTTTGATTTTTACAAAATAATGTACATTTTTAAGTATATCTAATTGAAGTTTCTTGAATGCGGCCTTATTTGATTACAGCTAAATTAATGCGGCCTTCCAACATGAAAAGGTTCCCCACCCCTGAACTAAACCATTACGTACGTCAAAGTTGCTCCTTACGCGCCTGCGCAAGACCGTCTAGTTTCTTGACGGAGTTCTTGAAGTGTTGCTGGCTCTGAGCTATACACTACGTCCTTCAAGTAACCCCACAGGAAAATGTCAGGTGGGATTAAATATGACTATCGTTAGGGGTATCAACAGATCCTTTGGGTCCTATCCATTGGTCTGAATCATGGGAAAAAATACTGCGGTGCCATCTGTAAGCGTAGAGTACACTAGGTTCCCCCCGTAAACACACAGAGATCGATTACAAGGTTAATATTCCGTATTATAATTTATGTGTGTCTTTTTGGGAGATTCTGTAAATATCAAGATAAGATTTAATTCTGTAAATTGAGAGTATTCAAACGAAAACACGACAGCATGACTGATCTAAAAGTATACATAATGGCCGAGAAAGGAAACATTGGAGGGGAAGATCATATTTCATATCTATTTTGAGTTTGTCATTATTATATTAGTTCTGTAATGAATTAAATTAAGTTGCTGAATTTATGCTCTTTGAGCAACAACACACAGCCCCAACAAATCTGTTGTTGTAACCTCAAATTTTTTAACATTTACCGTGAAACAGACCGGGCCAATTTTAATGTTCTTTTTGTGTGTCTGGAGTAGAAGAGGAATTTTTCGCAGATATAATGTTGTGTAATGCCAGTCATACTCAGAACTCTGAGTACCGGATGATATGTTTATTTGTATGAACAGCTCATATTTTCTCCTTTTTACTTCAGATCAAACGATATTCAAGTGTAAAGGAAATATTAATCATTTTAGCTTTTCGTTCGTGGGGTGTGTTTGGCTGAGTTTAAACGTTTGATATGACATCTTTCATAATCATATAGCTATTCTGTACCGACAAAAACAGATGTAACAAGCAAGGAGAGAGAAATAAGACAGGTTACTTTCATTTATTGATTTCCTTGCTGTATCCAGAATATGTTTCCGTTTAGAAGCCTTCGGCTATGCATCTCAATTTCGCTTTTGTTATGGGTGTATTGTTTGTGTTCTGTTCATACTGTTTCCACGTGGGCTCACGTAATACGATCTGCAAACAAAGGGAACGCATCAGCTATATTGCTTATATATTCCTTTTCTAGTGTTTTTGGTTTCTAGGTTATCGGAAGATCGTAACGGAAACATCTATTTAAATATCTCATTCAAAACTATCAGTCCACAGAGAATCATGTACCCGAAAAATACAACTTTACAAAATTAAATTTAAATTCTATTAGCTCATATGTGTCGTGTATTTACTCTGTCCTGTGGTCCCCGGTTCAATCTTATTTCCAGTGTGGTGTCATGCATGACTCAAGAAAGATGTAGTAAATGTTAGCTAACTCTTAGATACCACTGGCTACTACTAGCGACTTACTCTTGTAGCGGCAATTACAAGCATGTCTTGGACGAGGTCAGACCTCTTCATCTGCTCCAGATCTGCGATTACTCGCACAAGTTCATAATGTTTACACAAACTATATACATATTATATTACTGACGCACTTTTATTAGTTGTACAAATGTAAAAATCGTGAATCATTGAAATCTGCTGTTGATTTGTTGGAGTTGGTGGGATTTCTACAAAGAGAAAGTTCCTGAACAATCCAGAATTACTATACCGGCAGTGAAAAACAGATGTAGACAGATGACAATTCAAAAATCAATATTTCCGACAAATAAATGATGGCTTAAGACATAATATTCTGTTACGAATGGCGACAATGATTTTCATTATCATAAAACATGCTTCACACTGAATGAAGTAATAAATAAAACTTCAGATTAAGCAAAGTGCAGGGCGAGTGTGGGTATGTGTACTGTACATTCGTTAGGGACTTAGGATGTGTAATTAAATCAGGACGCAGCAGAGACTTACTTGTAATAATTCATGGAAGAACTTAACACCAAATCGTCCACTGAAAGAATGATGAAGGCGGAGAAGACGAGGGTGGAACTTACCTGAAACAACAGAATGAAAAGTGGAATTATAATATTATGTGTTATCAACTCTCCTTTATATAAATCTGCTACAAAATAAACGACTTGTCTCTTATTGTTTGTATACCTGCGACACTTCTCAGTGTAAGATAGTCTACTGTTTTTTCTTCCATTGAAAAATCTGTCCAGTGTTTATCCCAAATCATTACCATCAGGCTTTAACATACGTGAAGAAATCGTAGTTATTTGTGGTGACCATCACTAGTTCGATACCAGTCTGCTATCCGACAATCATAAAAACCATAACCCACTCGCCACCTAATGCCCGGCCGGGTTTAAGAAACGATAACCAACATATTTGAACTTAAGATGGCAACTACAATGACTGTCGAAACTCTGATAACTTTCAACGTTCGACGTAGTTTATACTTCAAAAGACGAAGTTGTACACTGAATTTCAACCGCGATAACCAAAGGACAATAATTGTAACCAAATTTTTACTAAACATGTCAGTATATTTGCAGTAATTGGTTATTAAAAGATTTAAATTACATAAAACGTATGTAATATAGAGGATGTGGATTGGATTCATCTGACTAAGGATAAAAGTCCGGTGGCGGACTCCTTTGACCACAATAATTAACCTTCGTTTCCCAGACCATCGGAATGGTGATGGTGGTTGTGGGTGAGGGTTCTTGGCAGGTGGAGAGTTTGTTACTTTCTTACGGATTATGCTCCATTTTGTTATTTAAAGAAATGGCCATATCAGACTATTTAAGCATACTTAATATTAATGTTTCCTTCTATGAACAATTTTACAGAGACTAAGCTACGGAAGCTAATCTAATTCAAATTGTAAAAGTCTTCAAGTAATTTTATAACAAGATAATGTCCCACAGTTTAAAGAATAAAATTTGTTGCACAACTGCACAAAGGAACACTTATTGTTAAGAACGCGCTCTACTTACGAAACAGGAGACTTTTTATATATTAACCACAAATTAATCGAGTGAAAGACAATTTAAACACAATCCGACCCCAAAATTCGGTGTTACTTTAAGCCCTGTGAAGTGTTCATATTTATAAGCCAAGTTCAGTTTCACACTTCAGTTATTTTTACGTGAGAAACATTTCTGAGGCACTAAACCCCTTGTAAAATGCGGAACGTTCTACTCATTATAGCTTTTAATACATAACAATTAAGAAAGTAGGATTACACACTCCTCTGTTTTCCTTATCAAGATTACAAAATTTCTCGTAAGAAGCAAATTGTGCATAAATGCATTCTCTAGAATATTTTATGAAACAAACGTTGGAGGAAGATCTTTGTATAAATCGCCTCTTGCGACATTAATGAGAATATCTATTGTAAAGAAAGTGACACTCCTTAAAACCTGATATTATTCTTGAAGCTAACACAGTGAAAGCAGGTGTTGGTCGGAACCCTTATGTAATCCTACAGGGCTTCTGTTTCAAGCTAACGACCCCCTGCCTCTACCCTTTGGGCTAAAACCTTATCCAACAATGGCAACGTGCAATGGGCCCAGGTAAACAAATTAGTGGGCAATTTAACAGCGTTAATCCCCGTAACATCACCCACCCTAGCGCCAGAGGAAGAATGGGATTAGACATCTTAACGTGATTAAACGAAACACTATATTCCTTCTTGTATGTTTCCACAACGACTAGCTAGTCGGTTTCCTTCCTTCAACGTAAATACGGGACCACATTTCACTCACTGCAGTACTGTGCCCATTTTCACGTTCAAATGGAGTTTCCTGCTGTTCTTTGCCAACCGAAAACATCGTATCTTAACTTGTGGGCCGTGGTCCTAAACAGGCTCTGTTCCGGGTTTACTGTTATTTCATATTCTCGTGAAGTGAAATACTTCCTTGCCGCAGCGATGGCTCCACTGGTTTTTGGCAGACACGTGTTAGATTCCCCAACATCTTTTTAATTACGGCGCATATCAGAGGTCATCAAATTTAATTTATTTTTAATTCTTTGCATTTAATTACTTCCTATATTAACATTCGAAGATGACAGGAGCGTAGTTGCTTTCTCAACGTGTTATGACAGAAATTAAATTATTATTATTATTATTATTAT
Organism: Zootermopsis nevadensis; assembly: GCF_977971745.1. Classification (NCBI taxonomy): domain Eukaryota; kingdom Metazoa; phylum Arthropoda; class Insecta; order Blattodea; family Termopsidae; genus Zootermopsis; species Zootermopsis nevadensis. Next base: position 13,006,551 of record NW_028259162.1, read on the forward strand.
TATGCAACAAGTTTTCAGAATGTCTCTTTGACAATCTCAATAATAGATTTAATATTCTTACGCAAATGTCTGTTTTACTCTACCCGCATTTTTGTATGCACATTTGTTTGGAAAATGCCACTTTGTTCATGCAACCTCTAAGACAGGAAAAAATTAGTTGTATGCCGGTCAGCCAATTGCACTGAAGGAAGCGGGAAATAAAACCGCGAATTCCAAAGAAGGCTGGACTATCTACTCCTAACATTCTTGCCAAAGATTCAGAGGACGGTCTACTGCCATACTGCAAAGCCAAATGGGAGGTTAAAAATCGGCCGGGTCTCCTTGTAAAATAAAACTACACACAAAGAAGAAAGTTCCATTTAAAATTCTCCAGTCTTCCACGTAAAAATAAAAAGATTAAAATTTCTTTAGTATTTGTTTGAAATACAATTCCAAAATAACTTTGGAATTATTATGTGCTGACCAACAACAAAGAATTTTACCTTGTTTTGTTGACTGGATAGGAAGTTACTAGAAGAATGGTCAAGAGCAGGGAAGCCTGTAGATACATAATAACACTCCTAATAGTATGTCATTTATTTTTATAAAAAGACAAAAATTATCTTATCTATATCCACTTACTAACATTCAAAATCATAACTAAGTTACAAGAACAGGCACTTTTATTCATCTGTATTAATTAGAAGCAACAGTTGTGGTACAATACTCTGCATAGTCACTAATTCATCACAACTGCTCTTCATTTCAGTTTCGTGGCGGGTGAAAAGCTATTTTCAGTTGAATGCAGTGCAAACAGCTCAGCATTTATATGAGGGGTCGTCAGATTCTCCCTTACGGATTCAATCTAAAGCTGTCGAGATCACTCTGACGTCATACACGGAGGAGTTCGACGTTCGGTGGCATTCTGATTTCCTTTTCAAGAACACAAACCATGCAACCAAGCATTCAGCCAGCCAAGTATTGCTGTGGTACAGAGAATTGGTATCCAGAAGTCACTGGAGATTAGACATTATTGAGTTGGTTCTTGGTATGAGCTCAAGAGGCTTAGAACTAATACCGTCGAGGACCACTCGTGTTAAGGTCCTTCATTTTCTGGCCTTTGGAACAGTATGGATCGAGGGTGGATGGATTTAATTTCGTATACTGATGTAGGACGGAGGTCAGCAGGGAAGGAGTTGTAGGAGTCAACTTACGTCATGCTTTCTCTGGAAAGTTCAAGTCAACAGAACAAAATCATCGCTCAGACTGTTACGTCTTTGAAGGATGATATATACACAAAATGTGGTATTAAATTTAATGATATAATTAATTATTAGAAGTAGGGAATTGGGCTCGTTAATTCAGAAAAATCAGCAAGAATAATTCAAGTAGGCTGTCTGAGAGTTACGGGGAAGGATTTATATCAACAAGTTCATAATACAGACCTATTAAAAAAGAATGTCATTTGAAGTAAAGGAAATTTTCCAGAAGGTACTGTAAAAAAATAATGTAACTCACGTTTGACTATTATAAGGCTTTTTTGTTGAAACCGCTTTCAATAACCTACAGTTTTTAAAAAATTATTCAAATAAACATGATTTATAATTCCTTAATGATAAATGCACATTATTAAGGTAAATTCCACTGAACATAACTACAACTCTCAAAGAACAAAATTATCTGTTTTTTGTAAAAGAAGGTCTAAACATATTAACAGTCTAATATAACAACATTATAATGAACTCAAAAAGACATCAGTAAGAATCATGAAAGGCATAATAATTTATTTTAAAACTACTACAGTATTCGCAGCGTTTATTGCGGCGAAATCAGAAAAACGTTAACATTTCATATAAATTCTTATTGCCAGAAGGTTTATCACAGACTAGTTCGGTTTTGTTCCGTTTAGTTGTTTAATTCAGTTCGGTTCAGTTTACTTAAATTTATTTCCGTTTCCTTCCATTTACTTTAACTCAAGGCCTATTTCCCTTTAGTTTCTTCTCTGAAACTAAGGCTAGGGACCCACTGGCGCGACAACACTCGACTTTAATCTTGTCCCCCCCCCCCCCCCCCCGTTGAGCCCGGCACCTATCAGAAGTAGAGGATTAAGGAGATTGATATGTGGGAATGTAGCATGCATGGGAAATATAGGAAATATAAACAAAACTTCAGTTGGGTTAGTTGTTGGGAAGATGCCACTTTACCAGACCTGAACATAGACTGAATGATATTAAATAGGACATAGTGACGTTGACTGCTGTCAACCACGACGACCGCGCGATCTCCGGAGTGGATCTTGGCCGCTTGAATATTCGAATCGTGGGTTCAGATCCCTCTCAAGGCATGGATGGTTGTCCTCGGCTTTCTGAGCTGTGCTAACCTGTGTATATAGAAGCCTTCCGACCTGTCGAATCCCGCCCAAATACTTTTACCCAACGAAAAACACGGTAACGAAACCTCAAAATGAGACGATCAAGAACTGATATGCCTTCCCTTAAATTTAGATACCATGTTCCACATTCATATAAAGTAAGCAAAATTATACATTAATTTAGCATCGGACAAAGTATATTTTTCAAACTTCAATGACAGCAAGAGCGTAGTAAATAAATATACACATTTTAGTAAATTATTAATGCATAAACAAGCAAATAAATAATAATATGATTTAAATAAGGAAGCCACGTGTACACCACGTGCATATTATTTACTCCCGTTGTCTATGCAAATCGTTTCAGAAGTTTCCTCCTGCAGTTAAGAAAACAGACGGAAGCAGGTCTTTGGTGTACTTTAAAGCACTGGTTTATGTAGGATCATACTTGTGTACTTAGAGGTTTTGCAGAAGCAGAACGAAGAGTTAAAGGAGGAAAGAGGAAATAAGGTCTAAATTATGCAGGTCCTTACACGTGACGTGATCTCACACGTGTACCTTGCACGTGAGAACTCAACCAGAAGATGGGATGAGAGGGAGACAACTCATCTACAAGAGGAGTGAAGTACTGAAAATGAATATATGAACGAAAAAATACTGAAAACAAGACGTTCTCTGAGTACAGCTTATTTAGCCCGCACCAATTCAAATTTTTCAACTGACTGGTTGGGCCAGATAGAATTGTAAATGAATAATTTTACTAAGAGTATTTAGTTATCTATTCCGCTGCTTAGCTTCCACTAGCAAAGATTTCAAAAACATTAAATATTTCAGATCTAATCTCTAATGTTCGCAGCATATCCATGTTTATAATAAGTAGTTGGAATATGTAGTAGTGAAAGTACATACGGAAATATGCCGGTAACTTACGTAATTTTTAATTTATAGATCTCCCTACCTTCAACATATACATGAAACATCTGAACAAAAGTAAGTGCCATAAGTTCTTCCTAAAACATTGAGTTATGTTAATGTATCAAAACATATGTTACATGTTTGTTTCTTTTTTAATTACTCCAACCCCTAATAGAATATGCACCCTGTTTTACACATTCAGTTTCTCTGTGCGATATCTGGGGTTCTCACGGCGATGAAGTTAACGGTGTTGGTATTATGGGTTGTGACGCCATGCGGAGTCGTAGGGAGACAACATTTCGGAGAAAGATACTCTCTTCATCTCCAATAAAAAATGCACATTTCTTTGAAGCTAGATTACGGAAAGGAAAAATTAAGAACACACAATCAATTGACAGCACATCTGTGCACTTTTGAATCCCACGCAGGATACTGAACTCATACGGAGAAGCTATGAAATCACTGTGAATCGGTTTGGAGTCATTAGAAATGCCAAGCAAATCAAGTCATAACGTGAAACGTATAAGAGAGTTTCATGTTTTTTGATATAATGCTGTATCCTTCAACCAAATTTAGTGGTATCGAAATAACTGGGCAAACTAGAATTAATTAGTGACATAGATGATTACGTAGTAACCAAACGATTTAAGACGGTATAAATTAAATTTGAGTAAATTTAAACGAATTATGGGCATACGATAAGGGAATTATATCCAGTGGCATATCCAATATCACTACGAGTTCATAGCATAATGACCGATTTAAATGTGAGGACGACGAGTGTCTTAAAATTAACATGATGTTTTCTGAACAATTTTGACTTGTATTGTCTCTTAAATAATGATTCATTTGCGCTTTTACTAATTCTTATACAACAGCTCCTACATTCTCGAATCGTTGAAAATGTTAGTCAGTTGGTAGAATGACTGAGCATTAAACACATAAACCTCTACATGTTGCAAAACTGCACTTATTTTCCTCGACATTTGTTAGTCCATCTGTCCGTATGTAATAACTCAAGAACGTCTGAAAGGATTTGCAATTAATTTGTTATGGGGAGTTTTATTAAACTGTCGAAATATTGACTTATGGTTACAACCGGAGTCTGTATTAAGTCTTACATGCGTTTCTGTGCGCCGAAGTGACTGAGTGAGAAATCCCACGCCAGCCGCACAACCACTTGGGGAATGCCCCGAGATAACATCATCACCCAGCCAAATAGGCGTCTGACGTCCGACCACGAGAAGCCTATTAACTGTAGACATCTGTAACGTAACAGAAGCCATTCGCAAAATGTCAAAGGCCAATTCTGGAGAACGCATCAGAATTATTACGCAATTCGTACACTTACTAACTTGTTTTATTACACACGGTCTTGTAATAAGGAGACGGTACATTTATAGGCAATGCTCTGATATTAGGATTATAATGTGTTACTTTTTGTTCAAAGTTGTCTCACCATCCTAATGAGTGACGACTAGTATTGTTACCACATAATGAGTTCAATCTAAAATAAAGATAAGAAATTAATGGACAAAATGTAGTACAATTTAACGTTTAATCGTGTCGTGTAATTTCATACATGCCATACATTGATTCCTCGGTATCCGAGTAGGAAGTAGGTATATTTGTAGCAGACTTTTATGAAATAAACTTACCGAGAATCTAGTAGCCAGAAAAATTTCCTTCTCCACTTTTAAAGATTCCAATTCACTTCTCCAACAGGGCGATTGTAATGCAAAAGAGCTTAAGCTATATAACTAGATTCTTGATTAAGTAATTTGAGAGTGTTTTCACCAGGAAACTTAATAAGCCTGCGTGATTAACCATTTATATTCAAAATTAATTAATTAAAAAAAAGCCGCCCGACCAGTGTGAAGCCTTGATCTGCATAAGGAGTAAGAGTTAGAGAGTTATGATATTCTACAGAAGTAACAAGTTAGGAAATGTACGCATAATTCTGATGCGTTCGACAGGATTTCAGTTTTCCGTTCTGAAAGAGGCCAACGACGTATTCGCGGAAGGGGTGTCCGACTCCTGTCGAGGTGAATGACCACGCAGTCACGAAAAATTCCCCACACATGAGTTCGTGATTAGGTGGCGATTTCCCACACGGAAATCCATAATACTGAACATAACTATAAACTGACAGATTTTTCTACAATTGGAAGTGCAAGCTAAATTTCAGAAAAAAATTTCTGGGTTGTTTTAAACGTTTAAGTTGAGTTGGTTTCTTCCCACTATTGAAAATATGAATTACACAATTTGTATCTGACGCTTAGCGCAGTTATCATACCAAATGGGCCCCAGTGAGAAACTCAATTGCCCATGATGAGGTTTTTGATGGACAATGACTCACTTGTTTCTTGAGGGTTATTGATTTATTTTTGTAGTTGATTATACCGTTATATCCATATTATCACTGTTAAACTGTGACGCTACATTATGCATGTTACCGAAATATATTTATAACAATATAAAATATACTGTCTTCCTCCATATAATTGCTAAAGATCTGAAGAAATATGAAGGATGTAGGTTTTGTGCTGGATGTTTAAAACGAAACCAGAAATTCCATGCTCACGAACTAGAGAAATGCACAAATGACTTTGAAGTTTCTCTCCTGACAATTCAAGAAGTGACGTAGGTGTTTGTGTTGACTCAAGCACCGCTAAGTAACGACAGACATCGCATAAGAAAGAAAAAAGACAGACACCCTTTATTATAATATTGTATTATCTGATCTATACTTTGTCATATGCCACAGGATATAATTCGTAAGACTTGAGGTTCTCACAGCGGTGAATATGAAGATTTCTGTCTTCTGGGTTATTGCGCTGTGTAGTCTGGTCGATGTTAACCAACGTTTCAGAGGTCATACTGCCTCCGTCATCAGGGCGATGAATATGCCAATAGGGTGTGAGGAGTTGGATTTTATAGGCAGGGACGTGAAAGGTGTAGCCTGCCCCGAGCCAATGGGAGCAGGTATGGGAGTGGACCAATGGTAGCACGTGGGCGAGGGTGGGAGAGGGAGAGAAAGTAGAGAGAGAAAGGTGAGTGTAGTTGTATGGATAAAGGCCCTGAAAGGGGCCGAGTTACTGGTCTGGTTGGTTCTGGCGGTGCACTCTTGCTCGTTCTCGGAGTCCTCGGAGTGTGTGGATCAGAGGCTTCCAGGACCGGCTCAGGTGAAGTCCATCTTCCCTGTTAAAGTTATCAGGATGAAGTTCGATCTCGATGGCTTCCCTGATTAACCGGTCCATGTAGCCGGTTTTTGAGGAGAGGATAGAAGTGTCCTCTAGCTGTATCTTGTGCTCCAAGTTGAAGCGGTGTTCAGCAACCGCAGATTTCTCGGGCTGCCCGAGTCGGATGTGGCGTTCGTGCTCCTTGATCCTGGCCTCAACGGAACGGCCTGTCTGGCCGATGTAGACTTTTCCGCACTCGCAGGGAACTCTGTATACGCCAGGCGTCTTCAGTCCTAGGTCGTCCTTTACCGGCCGGAGAAAACTGGGAATTTTCTTTGGCGGAAGACCAACAGACTTGATGTCGTGCCTGGCCAGCAACCTGCTTATGCGGTTGAAGGTCGTCCCGACGTAGGGCAGGAAGGCAACCGAGGCTGGTTTTTCAGTAGGCGGTGGCAGCCTCGCAGGCGGATTGAGAGCTTTCTGAATCTGACGGTTGCTGTATCCGTTTTTCCTGAAGGTGGTGGTGAGTGCCTCCAGTTCACTCTGTAGGCTGTCGTGGTCGCAAAGGGCTTTAGCCCTGTGTACCAGGGTCGAGAGCACGGCCTGTTTGTTGGACGGGTGGTGATGGGAATTGGAGTTGAGGTAAAGGTCGGTATGGGTTGGTTTCCGGTACACCTTGTGGCCTAATGAGCCGTCAGGTTTCCGGTGAATGTCTATGTCGAGGAATGGGAGATGGCCGTCCTTTTCAGTTTCCATGGTGAACTGGATGCTCTCGTGAATGCTGTTGAGGTGGCTGAGGAACTCCGCGAGCTTGTCAGGGCCGTGGGGCCAGATGACAAACGTGTCGTCTACGTAACGGAACCAGCAGAGGGGCTTGAAGGTCGCCCCGTCCACCGCCATTTCTTCAAAGTACAGCTCTCTCAACACCGCTCAGGAAATCCTCGATGGGCAGCACTGTAGGTGCTACCGCATAGTTCAAGCCCTTGCCCAGGGCAGCGTAGGCAGCATCCTCCAGTGGCCTTCCGCTCAGGTTAACCACAGTTTTCTTCGTGTCGGTCCGCGGGCCTGCATGTTGAGCTCCATGCAGTCGCTGGAACTTCTGGCACTGCCTGGCTTTGTCGTCAGCCGCAGTCCGTGAAGCCCTCTCGAAGGTGATGCGGTCGATGAGGTCCCAGTCCGCGGTGGACAGCTCCGCAGCGAGGCGGAGGTGCATGCCCAACAGGTCCCGGGAGATCGCATCTAACTCGCGCCTCGTTCGCTCCCTACCTGTGGAAGCAGCCGAGGAGGTCCGGCAAGAGACCGTGCGGATCCTGAGAGCCTCCAAGAAGCCGAAAGACAATCTGTCCGGAGCTGAAAGGAGAGCTCTCCGAGCACTGCGGAATAACGCGGACCTCACGGTCCTCCCGGCAGACAAGGGTAGCGCGACGGTTGTCCTCAGCACTGATGACTACAACGGGAAGATCCGAGCCCTTCTGGAAGCCCCGACGTACAGGCTACTGTCTAAGGACCCTACGGAAGCCGTTGAAAGGAAGACCAACCTCCTTCTCAAGAAGTGTTCATTTCCAGAGGAGGTCATCCAAAAGCTACGGCCCCAGGGTTCGAGGCCCCCTAGACTGTATGGGCTACCCAAGATCCATAAGGAAGGAGCTCCCCTCAGGCCCATCGTAAGCACCATCGGCGCTCCAACCTACCGGCTCGCCCAATATCTCGCGGGACTACTCGGTGGATTGGTGGGGCACTCTCCACGTCACGTGAAGAACTCCACCGAATTCATCAATACTATCAAGTCGCTCCGCGTGGGTCCTGGGGACATCATGGTTAGTTTCGATGTCGTGTCCCTCTTCACCATGGTACCCGTTGGTGATGCCCTACGTCTCCTGGAACGGCACTTCGATGGCGACGTCTTGAGGCTGTTCCACCTGGTACTAACCTCTTCATATTTCAAGTTCGGCGGCCGGTTCTACGAACAGACCGACGGGGTGGCTATGGGTTCCCCACTATCACCTGTCATCGCCAATTTCTACATGGAGTACTTTGAAGAAATGGCGGTGGACGGGGCGACCTTCAAGCCCCTCTGCTGGTTCCGTTACGTAGACGACACGTTTGTCATCTGGCCCCACGGCCCTGACAAGCTCGCGGAGTTCCTCAGCCACCTCAACAGCATTCACGAGAGCATCCAGTTCACCATGGAAACTGAAAAGGACGGCCATCTCCCATTCCTCGACATAGACATTCACCGGAAACCTGACGGCTCATTAGGCCACAAGGTGTACCGGAAACCAACCCATACCGACCTTTACCTCAACTCCAATTCCCATCACCACCCGTCCAACAAACAGGCCGTGCTCTCGACCCTGGTACACAGGGCTAAAGCCCTTTGCGACCACGACAGCCTACAGAGTGAACTGGAGGCACTCACCACCACCTTCAGGAAAAACGGATACAGCAACCGTCAGATTCAGAAAGCTCTCAATCCGCCTGCGAGGCTGCCACCGCCTACTGAAAAACCAGCCTCGGTTGCCTTCCTGCCCTACGTCGGGACGACCTTCAACCGCATAAGCAGGTTGCTGGCCAGGCACGACATCAAGTCTGTTGGTCTTCCGCCAAAGAAAATTCCCAGTTTTCTCCGGCCGGTAAAGGACGACCTAGGACTGAAGACGCCTGGCGTATACAGAGTTCCCTGCGAGTGCGGAAAAAGTCTACATCGGCCAGACAGGCCGTTCCGTTGAGGCCAGGATCAAGGAGCACGAACGCCACATCCGACTCGGGCAGCCCGAGAAATCTGCGGTTGCTGAACACCGCTTCAACTTGGAGCACAAGATACAGCTAGAGGACACTTCTATCCTCTCCTCAAAAACCGGCTACATGGACCGGTTAATCAGGGAAGCCATCGAGATCGAACTTCATCCTGATAACTTTAACAGGGAAGATGGACTTCACCTGAGCCGGTCCTGGAAGCCTCTGATCCACACACTCCGAGGACTCCGAGAACGAGCAAGAGTGCACCGCCAGAACCAACCAGACCAGTAACTCGGCCCCTTTCAGGGCCTTTATCCATACAACTACACTCACCTTTCTCTCTCTACTTTCTCTCCCTCTCCCACCCTCGCCCACGTGCTACCATTGGTCCACTCCCATACCTGCTCCCATTGGCTCGGGGCAGGCTACACCTTTCACGTCCCTGCCTATAAAATCCAACTCCTCACACCCTATTGGCATATTCATCGCCCTGATGACGGAGGCAGTATGACCTCTGAAACGTTGGTTAACATCGACCAGACTACACAGCGCAATAACCCAGAAGACAGAAATCTTCAGGATATAATTCAGTTACATTTACTTTTTGAAAATATTTGGAAGGAACAGTTCCCACATTTAAGTTCAGAATGATGGATGATTAGGCATGTTATTTAACATTCGCCACAGCAAGCATACACATTTGTACCAACTACACAATAGGAAATTAAATACTATATTATACATAAGTGCACTTCACTGCAGGTAATTGAATTCCGTCTGTGTTAATACCGGGTACTACACAAATGGTATCAGCTTAAAATAATATTCAGAAACCCCTGGTGAGCACTGTACATTGTTGTAAATACTCCAGACACACTAATAGCGTTCTGTTAACTTGTATTGTACTGATTTGTGCTGTGATGTTGAGCTGTGGTAACGCCACACACAAGCGGCAACTTCTCCGACTTAGCAGTAATACGGGTAGTCTACTCGTATCTGTCAGGCACTAGCGTTACAGCAGAGTGGCCTCCACTCACAAAAGGCAAGAGTGGGACTACTGTTACACATTAAGTTGTCGGTTAATATCACACGAATCATAGACCCTGTCAATATTTTCAGTATTATATGTAAAAGATTCTAACAGAATTCCATTTCTTCTAAATCAGCGTATTTCGCTTCTTAGAAAGCTTTCTTCTAGAATCTAGACTATTTAATAATGACGTTAGAAATTATTGAGACTGACGTATTGCGAATTACTTGACGACAGTAACGAAAGACGACGACAAAGAAAGAAAAACAGTCACGCTTAATTATCGGTAAAGCTGCTATACTTTGAAAAACACACAAACGAACATACATTCCTGCTGCACTCTATTGACAGAATTAAACATCTTCATAATTCTATTACGAATAATTAAGCAGCTGCTTGCAAATATTGCAATAACTATTGAAATAACCCCCTCTCTCAATCTCTATCACACACACACAAACATACACACACAAGAAAGACTGAATGAACATTTTTTAGTTTTAATTTTTTAAGAACAGTTAACTAAACAATTACATTCTAATATGCTTACTAGGTCTACTATAATACACGCAAGCTTTAAGGTTAGGTTGAACGATCAGGGTTTTGTTTCCGGCAGTCCAAGACTTCTCTCGTCACCAATACTGATAAATTAGGGGGGCCCGTCGAATCTCCATTTGCCGAATACAAGTTGCCAACATAATGTAGCTCTATTTAGCACTGAACTTAGACTAAATTTTACCTTCAGTTTCCTAATACTCCTTTATGAGATGGTTCATTAAGAATTCTATCTTCATTTTAAATACTTTATTTAAAGAAAGTTATTGGTATTTTCAGTAAAAACAAAAGTTGATTCATAAAATATTTTAGATGCCACAAACGCTATGTTTATTTTTTACATTTCTCGACTGAGAACACTTAGCAGAATGAATGTATACATTTTTAAAGAAACATTAATCACAACGCCTTTTGGAGCGTGCGTGCTATGCAACAAAGAATGTTTAGGTGGTTCATTGATCTGAATTCTTCCAGAAAGTGGATGTTGCATGATATATGGTCTCTTGTACAACATAACCGAACATCATGATAAATACACACACATAACCTGAGCATCTCTTCACAAGAAAATTCTAGATTAAAATTAAATTAACTCACAGCACGTCCTCCCAAGATGAAACATTTGTTTGTACCAAGAAAACAGCACAAGAAAGATCCAGATATATCAAAACGTAAGGTAATAGAAGAGTGTTTTCATATGGTTTAATTTCGTACTAAAATAATTCTATGATAGTGTAGCATAAGCTTGGAAAGCAGAAGTTTATGTATATTAAGGCCATAGTATCATCGTCTCTTGGACCAATATACAAGAGAGAAGCTCATGGGGTCGTTTGGAGCCAGTTACAAGGATTTCAATTTGCATATTCTATCCGCTGAGCTGGTTGGGGTTTGGTAACTAACTGTTGTGTGTGCTTACCAACAGGATCAACAGAGGCCGGGGAGGGGGCTCTGAAAGCAATGCAATGTGGAATAAATCATGGGCAGGTGCCCAGAAGCTGTCACACAAATGCTGCTGTCAGGGGGGGGGGGCACAGTTATGTTGCACTGTACAAGAAACGGGCTGTCTAGGATATATAACAGCAAAAGTAAGATATTATCATTTATATTTAAATTATGTCACTAAAATGAAAATCTGAATTCAAAATAATTTGTTGGCTGACCCTAGCTCAAGAACATTATCAGCCTACCCTTATGCATTATCTGCACGAAAAACAATTACAAAATATTAAGAACAAGTAATTTATCAAAACAGTATAGTATATCTGGTTATTATTCCCTCTATCACATCTAAAAGGGCCTTCGGATACACGAAGTCACATACAAAAAGGGTTCCAGAGGCCCTTATCCGACAATAAACAGAGGGACCTTAGTTTAAGGAAATTTAATATCCATTTCGTGGAAGTTCAGAGGTTAAGATTGTCTGGAACTTTAACTGCACTGACCCAGTAATCATATCGTAGTTACAAGCACAGGAATAACTTTTAATTTACAATTTTTGAACATGAACATCTAGAGAATTTTTGTGAAATAAATACACGATGCAGCAGAGCGTATATAAGCTGTTTATGTTCTATTTATACAGATTAAATACAGATTATTTTAGATACAAAACATAATTAAAACTGTGATTATTTTAGACACAACAGACTTTTCATATGTTTTTCTCTTAATATATTATCATCAATGACTCTATTCCGGTTGTTAATAACAATTTTGATTAAACTGTTCATGATTGTTTCTCTAAACGAATTCGGACGTCACAAGGAACGGCATAACAAATTATTTTATTAGGATAAACAGATTATAGTAGAGAGTGCTGAACTATATCATGCATTTCTGGCCACACCTGTTTCTTCCCTCGGAGGGATGAGGTACAATCTCCAATTCATTTCATTTCATAATGTCGGTAGTAATAACTTACAACTTCTTTCAACGCATTCCTTCTTGTAATTTGCGCACAAGAATTTAAATAAAGAGCAGACGTTCTATCTTTATTACCGTAGAATAAAGTAGTGTGTATTGGACTATAGAAATTAATTAGTCTGTGTTCAGATATGTACTTCAGTCTTTTCATGACTGAGGATGGCTATTATCAATTACCATTTGAAAAAATTGTTTTATTCCTGTCTACTGACCTTATTATTTTTAAGCATTGGGCTTTCATGTTAACAATTAGTATTTTGCCCGTGTATCATATAGTTTAATATTATCATAACTAATATACAAATTTGTCATTATTCTCTTCTTTTTTGGGTATACGGAATTACGTGACTACGTGCTTCGAAACGTTAGGAAGCGCTTGCCTATATAATTTTAACTCAAGACGTCCTTGATATATATTACATTTTTATACAGAAATCCTACGATATTCAGCGATTTTTTACCTAAGGCATTTGGCGAGCTGCATATGACATGAAAAATGACAAATCGATAGCTGATGTGTTCTTGATACAAATTCCCTCTTCTTTTCGTACTAGACGTATTCATGCTGAGACCAATAGTTTGCCTTCACATTAAGTAACACCTTCTAAATCATGTTAACTGTCGTAAATGTTATAAACCAAACGTTTATTTACATAAACACCGCATAATTTGAAAGTGTATACATTTTAATGACGTAGGTTTAAGAAATGGACATCGTAATGTTCTGAGTAATAAATAAGAGTACTTAAAATCATATTGCCCTTCAAATAAATCCGGGATTCGATGCTGAATTTAAAATAAAGATGTGTTCACTGCAATATAATATTACATTATTACTATTAATTTAGTAATGAGTTAATCAGGTGATTATATCAACACGATAAGAAGCGTTCCTATATTTAAATTTCATCACAGATTTTCAAACTAAATAACATGGATTTTGAAGGTCTTTATTTATTGCTGTGTTAAAATCACTTGCATTCTATAATACATGATGGCATGTACGTTTCACCCTTGCAGCAAGCGCTTGGTATTTTTTGTCTGTTCTGAGGAGGAAAATCCACACGTCACAAGTGCATGCTGGTTCAAAATCCATGGTGTACTTCATAAAGAGCCAACAAAGAATTTTTAACTGTAAAATCCACCTACAAAACTACAAGGGACATGAGGGTAAAGTACTATTGCGAACGATTAAGCATAACTGCTTTTAGGGTTTCGAACATGACTACCAACTTCTACTTCACATTGTATATTTCGGTTCTGTAATATAATATAATCGAACTGCCATTATGTGGCAAGAAATCGGATTCCCGTCACGTATGCTAAGGATATGAACCTCTCCACATCTCATTCCCCCATGGTGCTCAAGACTTGAGTATGGGCTAGGTTCTCAATATCAGTCTGGACGGTTGGCACTCTGAAGCAGCAGAGTTTGTAAGTTTAGTCCCACAACTTTACGCGGTACAATGCTGCCATAACATACAAAAAAATTACGATAATGCATGTGGAATAAATATAACTAGCTACCATGTATAAGGAATACCCTAAGTACTATTTAAATTCTCATGGCGGTGAGTACGAAGATCGCTGTCCTTTTGGGTTGTAGCGCCGTGTAGTCTAGCAAACGTTTACCAACGTTTCACAAATCTTTGCTGCATCCTCTGAAACGTTGGTAAACTTCTACCAGACTACACAGCGCTACAATCTAGAAGACAGTCATCCTTTTAAAATATCTTAGTATTTACCGTAACGTGATTTTCCTCAATGAACCGAAATCGAATCATTTTGTCGAAGATGAATAAGATTAAATTACGCAAAGATGGATGTGATTATCAGTTACAAATTTTGCGTCTCTAGGGGTGGAAAATTAAAAGAGAGCAGGAAGCAAAGTGCTCCCCAGAAAGATGTTCATATCTAGTTCAAACAATTTACTCGTTGGTTACAAACAACAATATTTCACATACCATGACACTGCTTGCTTTCAGAATTTTCAATTGTCTGATTAAAAGGGACCCACGACGTTTCGGAAGCTTTCTTGTGTATTCAGGCGTGAAGGCCAGTTATTTTTTTCACACGTAGCTACCGAAAATCGGCCGATTGTTGTCAAAATTAACAATTCAGTTTTATTTACTGTTTGCTTATGCTGCAGGTAATATTCTAGACGTTCCAAAAACTTACGTTTCAGGCAAGTGTTCTGTTTATTTATTTATTTTATTTAGTGTTCTGTCTGACGACAGGTCCATATAAACAGGATCCTTCCATCCTTTTCTCGGACTGGGACCTGTTCATATACGTTCTTGGCAGATGATCCAGAAGTGGTTTGCCATTGCCTTCTTCTGTGTGTGAGTGGAGTAATTGTTGGGATGCCACGGAGAAACCGGGGAAGCCCCCGGAGGAAAACTCCGTGTTGCCTAGACCACGGCCTTGCCCAACACAAGTTATAAATTCGGGCACCGCCGGGAATCGAACCCGAGACCCCAGGATCACAAGGCCGGCCTTCTAACCGCTAGACCACTGTGGCAGTCAAGTGTTCTGTAAGGTACGAAAAATGCCGACCTAACATACATGGTCATTAAACTATAAGAAAAATGTGTTAATAAAACGGTAGTGTTACTTTTAGAATACATTTTATTGCTGTCCGCAATTGAAACAAAATGTGGAAAGGCAGAGAGTTATGATCAAGTTACAGGGTCCAGGAATCCCCAGAAATAATCATTTATGAGTCCTCGGGCAACGTTACATTATTATACTTCAAGAGTTATTCTGGACCAACCTTAAACCACTAAACCACAACCACGGGAAAGCGAGCGAGAGGCCGGGAGGTCTTGCATTATTACACCCAATATTTGGAGTGTGGCAACCTAACCACCAAAGCCACGAAAATCCTACGTATTATGACGTAAAAGGTAGAGGGGAGGGAGGCGACAGTTTTAATTCATAGCTTCCGTGCACTATGTGTGCAGTCTCGCGGCTCTCCATACCCCACACTCATCATGTACATCGGGGTTTAAAACGCCCGATCGGACTACAGCGGAAATTAAACCACGGTTTAATTTCGTTGATCCAGAATTTCCAGCAGTGATACGATTTGCATCACGCTTTGCGTATGGCTTACATTCAAAACTGCGTTAAAACTAAAATACTAGTTTGAGATAAATGCACCTTAACACAGGAGACGATAATACTTCAGTGTGCCAAGAGGATGTCGGTTGTGGTATTGTGGTTTGTGATACTGTGTAGTACAGTAAGTTTTTGAAGGAATTTGTTGTCTTCATCTTCAGGGTTGCTACAGTTTCCTTCGATATACTGATATCAATTTCTTGGCATCCCTTGTGTGATACTGCGGTCTGCACATTCTGAAGTGTTACGTGAAAAAAAGCTTGTTAGTCGCGTAATTTAAAATTTAAAAAAATTGAATTGGTCGACAACAGAAATATGTTTTGTGCCTGTTAGAAGTCTGCAACACAAAAATCTTCCTCATCTCGCAAGTAGATAAAAAAACTGTGAAATGTTGGTAGCACACCAAATGCAAACCGTGAACTATATTAAATATTGATTTATGTCATTCTGTGTATTCATGCACATAAATAACAAACAAGGGTAAAATTATAAACAAATTTTGAACTCTAATCCCAGAAAAGCGTCCGCTGATTCTGCAACCCGTCGCTCGTTTCGAGTACCGAATGCACAACGGAACAACAGATACCCAAAATATCTCGCAACACGCCTAGTCCCTGTTATAGAAAGACGCGGGATTAATTTTGTGTTAGAAGGATTATAAAATTGTGTTTAGTGTGTTACATTTACGAACTCGTTTGTTAAAAGGCTGACTATAATCATAAAATGATTCTGATTCCATAAAAACCTCTGTTTCTTTGCACACATCGTTATTTCTTAAAATAAAACTTATTTACCTTCTGATAGTTATTACAGTACTGTAATATCTGTATAAAATTCGACCAGTTGATTTCTAGTAAGAAAATATAAGAACTCTTTTAAATTCAGCACAGACCAACGCTCTTCTATTGACATACAGTCAATCAAGTACATAAAATAACCGACGTAATAAAAGCGCTATACAAAATACTAAACACGAGTAATAGATCGACCTGAGTCGGTGTAGCTATCAGTATAGTGTCTGATAAGAGACTGGACTACAGAGGTTCAACCCAAGTTTTTCTACTAGCTTCTGCGTCCAGACAGGCCTCTGGGCCCACTTTTTTTGCTATCCAACGGGTGCCGAGTAAAAGCGTGGACAGTGTGTGATGCTAAACACTCACTGCCACCTAGTGTCGAGTTCAAGAACGAGTAGGAGGTTTTCCTCATCTACTCCCCAGCAACTCCATGGCGTGCAGCTGAATTTATTTACAGTTGAACATAATAAAAATTCTCTGCATCAAATACCATATTTGTTTGTTCCGATTTTATTCCATAATATGTTTTCACGTTTATTCTTTCCGCTTTGGTGAATATGATACAAACGTATATAGAATATAATCCCATTCTCTTGAGATGGCAGAACCAGTTTGTTCTTACCTCATCTCTGAGTGCCTCAATCAAAGTCTTGTCTATCCTCGAAACGAAGGTGTACAACGTGACGCTCTTAGCTAAATAAGTTATATGGAGCAGCAGCAAACATTCATTAGTCATTCAGTTACTTTACAACGCTTAAGTAATTGCTGTAGTTATGCTGCTTGAAATGAGAAATGATACCTTCGTGGCAAATGCGAATCTGGAATTATGTGAGAGGAAGAAATGGTACGATTTGAAGGTACTACCTCAACATTCACCCGCATCATCAACTGAGGAAAATAATAAAACTCTTTATTGGGAGTAGCTGGTCTCAGGCCGAGTTTAAAAAAAAGAATTTCCGGAATGTTAAAGAAACATTACTCCTGACCTATCCGGTTTGGTGTAATAGATTTCATTTTTTAAAATTGAGGTTATCACGACGGTGAAAATGTTGATATTGGTTTTAATTATAAAACCTCAAGACTTTTAATTTAAATACAAAAGAATCTATATTGAACATCTGTGATCCCATAAAAAGGACCACCAACTTAAGCAGATAATAAACGTAGACAGAAAGCGTAGTGTTAAAATTTAAGAGCATTTTTGTCTATTTTTACCACAAACTCAACTACTAAACTGTATTACATACGCCTACACGTTACGATTTTTAAACACTTTATTTTATATCTGACTGACTACATAAACGTTTTACCATAAAATCTACTTTGTATGTATAGAACGTTTTCCTGTCCCTCTGTAGTTTGTGAATTTATAGGTCAAGACCCCAGAATCCAAACCTGCTTTGCCTACTTGGATTCAATCTCCTTTACTGCTACAACGTTCGGGCATCAGGGCGCCTGGCGGTCACATGACCTCAGTCTCTCTGCTTAAGAAGTAACTTCATCGCCAGTCCATGATTGAAAAGCGGAGAAAAGGAATACTAACCAAACTGGATCAAATAAAGTAGAAAATATAGTACCAGGCTTCATGTTGTCGAATCACGGAGGTGAGATTGGAGCCTGCAGAAATACTTCGACATCATGGCCTGTGGGGTGGAAGCGACTCAATCAGACAAACCAATCTCCAGTGACCTAAGAATCTTTCAGATTAAGAAAAACGATATAAGTCTACTGGAAATAAAACTTTATTCCCCAAAGGAAAACATAAATTAAGTGTATTTACATATCACGGAGAATTTTATTCTAAATCGTAATACGATTTCGGAGTTTCCGATAACATAAATTATCGCACGAATACAACGAACAGCAATATGCGAAATTTGTCAGCATAAATAAAATTAAAATATTGTTTTAATAACGATCGCAGTTCGAATAGGAGCGGTTCCTTCTAAACTGTAACATTCCATTATTAATAGTCGAATGAGCATTGAATTTAATCATTACATTCGGATATTTCTGAACGACATTTAAAAAACACGGGAATAAGATTATAATTAATTTCTATCACTGAGTTGTTAAATTTATACCTGAAAAACGTTTCCCTTCTTATTCAATATCATTGTCTTAATATAAAATTTAAACCGATCAAATCGATCATAAAATTTTTGGTAGTAATCTCGCTCGTTTGCATCACTATACCGCCTTTTACAAAGCTATTATACCAAATTCACTTCAAGTTGCTGAAATACGAAACTTCGAGTAGGTTGCGTACCTCGGGATGTAAATTTGGTAAACCATTCTTCATTCACCATTCATACGAGAAACGTAACTTTATAATAATTATAAACATTTATGTTCATAAATTATGATCACGTTTCGTAATGTATATACCTTACATATAAATAAACTGTATGCATGTAAAGTACTGATTATTAAGTGCCTTATATTCAATGTACGTATCGTTAGAATGTGTGTACTTTTGTTTCCTGCTGTTTTTTCTGAATATCTTTAACGGATATCGCTAAAAACGTTGCTTCGGAGATGCATAGTGCTAAGTTCTGTGGGTGACGGGAGGAATAGCAGGAGAAAGGAAATCCTGTACCATTTATTCTCGACAGTGGGCCTTCCTCAGTCAGCGGCGGAGCACTTCCTAGGGGAGAAAACTTCCATCACAAACTTCCCGCTCTACGTGAATCACTGATGTCTCTCCTACTTTCTCTTACTAAAGGCACATTCTCTTTTCAGAGACGGTATTGTACGATGAACAGAAGGGGACATAACCTCTTAAATTCACGTGCGTTCAGTGGAAAAGACACTTAGATATATATTTTAAGAATGATAATTCGGCTACGGTGCTTTAGTTCCAATGCAAAGAATATAATTCATGTGGCTGCTACAAAATTGTAGTAAAATTTCAAATTTATGCTATACGTTGTGGATCAACTACTGAACGTACAAAGAGCCCATTGGAGGGCACAGCTTGGATTTACTTTAGTCTGTTTGAGGATATTAACAGGAAAAAGATAGTATTCATTCTGTATTGTTGATAGAGGAATATGAAATTTATCGTAAAATTCTGATACAGTAAGCCCTCAATACTGCCACGGTGGTCTAGCGGTCAGAACGCTGGGCTTGTAATCCTTGGGTCCCGGGTTCGATTCCCGGTGGTGCCCGGATCACGGCGTTTTCCTCCGGGGCTTCCCCGGTTTCTCCGTGGTATCCCAACAATTACTCCATTTTCATCATTTACACACAGAAGAAGGCAATGGCAAACCACTTCTGGATCATTTGCCGAGGAAACATATGAAGAGGTCCCTATCAGAGGGAACTTGTTCATAATGTCACCAGGGGTCGGCTCCAACCCGCTGGTAAAAAAAATCCTCAATATCCGTTATTAATTGGTTCCATAAAAATACGAAATAACATGGATGCACTGAATCCTATGTTAAAATGACAAATCTTTCG
Organism: Zootermopsis nevadensis; assembly: GCF_977971745.1. NCBI lineage: Eukaryota > Metazoa > Arthropoda > Insecta > Blattodea > Termopsidae > Zootermopsis > Zootermopsis nevadensis. Next base: position 13,026,621 of record NW_028259162.1, read on the forward strand.
GGAACAAATCATATAAAACTTATATTTTGAGTAAAAAAATCACAAAACTTTAGACTAGTTTAACAACAATAAATTAAATAGATACATATATTGTACATACAGATATGGATACAATTAAATTGTAGGAAAATATTTAATATTCATTACTTCCAGTATCTGTTGCTTATCCTCTGTATATTGAAGGATCCAACTCAAAACGGATACCGAGGAGTTACTGTAATTCACTAAGCCGTTATTATCTTCTATGAAAATGTTTCTCAATGTCATCGGCAGAACCCTTTTTTCGGCGAGCTTCATTAAATAATGCATCTGATTAAAAACATATCAATACTTCTTTCTAGCTATTCAGTGTAGCTTCACAGAGGGATTATTTTTGAAATAAGTTAAGCTATGTTCCAGCGAGACTTGATCTAATAAGTTTTTGCCTGTCAAACCTCAGACAACCAGTCAATTAAAGTGCAGAACAGACATTTCCTCTAGAGGACTACATCAGTGTACATTGAATTATCAACAAATGAAGAACAGAGTATTATCTTCGTCGTCGTCTTAAAGGGTAATAAATTCTTTACTTACATATAATTTAGAAACTGTATGTAAAGCCTAAGCATAGATGGGGGATAATATTAAAATAGACTTTAAAGAAATGGGTTGAGAAAGTGTGAATTCAATTCATGAGACTTACGGCAGCGACCGACGGCGAAGTGTTATTAACAGATTCTGTATAAGGCGGAAAATTTCTTTACCAGCTGAGCCAGTATCAGCTTTTCAAGAACGACTCTGCTCCATGTAATTAGTTAGAATTGAATTCTTTAAGTATAGGCTAACTGGGTAATGGTTTTTAATAAAGGTGAGGCAAGCAGATAAGGGAAATTATGAACACACTAGCGAAAAAAACCAGGTAGAAGAAAGACAGAACCGAGAAGATGACTGTCATCTGGGAAGTTGCATCGTAGTCTTGTAGAAATTGGCCGATGTTGCATGGGCGCTTACTGTCTCCGCCCTGAAGACGGAGGCATTAAGCATGTCTGAAACGTTGGTCAATTTTTATCAGACTAAATGGCTCAAGTAAAGTAAAGTTTGTCCCACTCTACGCCATGTAGGTGTTTGGGGTGAGAATGAGCCGGGTTAGCTTAGTCAGTATAGTGACGACCGGGGTTCGATCCCCGACGGGGGCAGATGATTTTTTCCTCTAGCCTCGGCGTCCAGACCGGCTCTGGGGCCCACCCAGCCTCCTCTACAATGGGTACCGGGGTCCTTTCCCGGGGGTAAAGCCGGCCGGGGCGTGATGCTTACCACTCACCCCATCTAGTGCCGAGGTCAAGGAAGAGAGGAGCTATACCTCCAATCACCCCAAACGCCTACATGGCGTATAGTGGGACAAACTTTACTTTGTCTCACTCATCTTTGGTTTATACAAGATTAAACACTTCGCAACTATATTTTCTAAATACGATCGTCTTCATGAACAACTTCTCGTCCTATCTTCCCCTTAATTGTTGTGTTTTCATGTCAATGTTATCGTGATTATGCGCCAGTTTCTGCACTTTATTTTATATGAAACTGTGACGCAGATATATAAAAAAGAAACGACGAATAAAAGTAACAAGAACAGACAAAAGTAGTCGAACAGAGAAAAGGAAACAAATGAATTCATTGTAGGTTGTGAATATACGAGGTGCGATCGGAAAGTTTCAAGACTGCGCGTATAAAAACCCGTACACTTATCTCAGGTATTAATTCATCCATCACCCTCGAAGTAGTTCCCCTGGGAGTGAACACAACGATCCCAGCGCCGCTGCCAAGCCTGGAAGCATCCCTGGAAATCTTTCTTTGTCAGCCTGTCAAGCACCATCTGCGATTCTGCCTGAATCTCTTCTATCGTCTCAAATCTCCTTCCCTTTAGCTGAATTTTCATCTTTGGGAAGAGGAAGAAGTCACACGGAGCTTAGAAAGGAAGTTGGGGTCGGTTCTTGCAAGACCTTTGAGCTCCTGACAAACGAGAAGTCGATTCTGCTTCTGGTCCTCAGACAGGAGCCTTGGCACAAACTTGGCTGCGATGCGTCGCATGTGGAGTTCTTCCTTTAGAATCAGCTGACAGGTCCCACAGTCTATCCCAACAATGTCGCACAAGTCGTTGATGGTACGACGTCGATCTTCGTGAATGGCCTGCAGAATCTTCGTAACATTTTCGGGCGTTGTGCTCGAAGATGGTCGTCCAGAACGCTCGTCATCATCGACAGAGGTTCGGCCATTTTTAAAACGTGAATGCCACACAAAAGTTTGTGCACGACCCATTGCGGACTCCCCAAATGCTTGCTTTAGCATTTCATAGGTTTCCGTAGCCGTTTTGGCGAGTCTTTGGCAAAATTTGATTTGTTCATGAAAATCCGCCATTCCGAAATCGCAGGAGGGTCGGTGTAATGCACTACCAAAACGCCCGTAACTAAGAAACAAATGCTAATTCGATGATGCCGGCTGGAACACTGATTCACTATGAATGTAGGCCGCACCCCCTAGCGGCAGAAGCTCGTACTACATCCGGTTCGCCCGCTATTGACACAGTCTTGAAACTTTCCGATCGCACCTCGTATGAGCAACAGGTACGAATATATGAATATAAACATCTAAATACATAAACCTAGGATAATTATGTAATATTTTTACACACATGAAATGTCTGCAGAAAGCTCAGTTCCGTGTCTCTCTAACCATCATATCTGAGTAGCAATAAGCAAGATTTTCCTTTAGGTTTGCGTCGTGCCTGAAGCTCTGTGGCTTCGGGAAGCTTGTGACAGCCTTCGGAGGCTTTGATTGATCATCGGGTAATGGCTCTTGATGAAGGTGAGGCCAGCAAACCCTCCCAACTCCCAGGCGACGTAATATTTCAACACAAAAAGTCGGTGCTACACAATCACGCCCCATGTTTGGTAAAGACTGTCTTCATATTCCACTTATAGGGTATAAAACCTCTAATAACAGTGTGATAGTTCTTCTCTGAATGACTTTGGCGATGGTATTCTGTTGCTGACTTATTTATTTCTTTTGGACTTGATGCACTGACTGTCTTAAAAATCTTAAAACCTTCAAAATCAACACGGTTCAGAGGCCGAATCCTACGAGTAAAAGGTGGCGGGGGAGACCCCTAGTCTGTTAGGGTCCGGTAGACGGAACTATTCCCGACCTGCGCCCACAGTTCACTGCACTGTAAAAATGTATTCGTTTTGCAGTGTAAATTAAAGATACAGAGAAGATTATGAAATGGAATGTGGGAAGGGGCTTTTGAAAGAGCAAGGTTGTAAATAACAAAACGAATCAGGGTATTTTTTTCTATATTACTGGTATCTTGGGCATTGTATTCTTTCCACAATAGACAAACCTCAGACTTTAAATACAGGATTGTGATAATGCAGTGTAAAGCAAGGGCCGAAGAATGTAAATATTTGAGAGATAAGACTAGCACTGATGTAACAAAATAATGTTATATACGACTTCATATTTTAGCTTCCAAAGGTATAGAAAAGTGTTTAAGAAATGGGATTCACATTATTAATCAGTCAGATTAGCTGTTCAAGTATAAACAATTTATGATCAAGGGCGAGAATCGATATGTTATAACCTTAAGCAAACAGGGATCTGTTATTAATTTATAAGAGAATATCTACAATAAATATTCCAGGGTAAGA